>NW_028187857.1:0-117000 GCF_964204655.1 Triturus cristatus | reverse complement strand
CGGAGCCCTAAGCCCTAAGCCGGAGCCTGTAACCCCTAGACCCTGAGCCCTAAACCTTAGAACGGGGCCCTGAACCCTAGCAACGGAGCCCTAAGCCGGAGCCTGGAACCCTAGACCCTGAGCCCTAAACCCTAGAATGGGGCCCTGAACCCTAGCAACGGAGCCCTAAGCCCTAACCCGGAGCCTGGAACCCTAGACCCTGAGCCCTAAACCTTAGAACGGGGCCCTGAACCCTAGCAACGGAGCCCTAAGCCGGAGCCTGGAACCCTAGACCCTGAGCCCTAAACCCTAGAATGGGGCCCTGAACCCTAGCAACGGAGCCCTAAGCCCTAACCCGGAGCCTGGAACCCTAGACCCTGAGCCCTAAACCTTAGAACGGGGCCCTGAACCCTAGCAACGGAGCCCTAAGCCGGAGCCTGGAACCCTAGACCCTGAGCCCTAAACCCTAGAACGGGGCCCTGATCCCTAGCAACGGAGCCCTAAGCCGGAGCCTGGAACCCTAGACCCTGAGCCCTAAACCCTAGAATGGGGCCCTGAACCCTAGCAACGGAGCCCTAAGCCCTAACACGGAGCCTGGAACCCTAGACCCTGAGCCCTAAACCTTAGAACGGGGCCCTGAACCCTAGCAACGGAGCCCTAACCCGGAGCCTGGAACCCTAGACCCTGAGCCCTAAACCCTAGAATGGGGCCCTGAACCCTAGCAACGGAGCCCTAAGCCCTAACCCGGAGCCTGGAACCCTAGACCCTGAGCCCTAAACCCTAGAATGGGGCCCTGAACCCTAGCAACGGAGCCCTAAGCCCTAACACGGAGCCTGGAACCCTAGACCCTGAGCCCTAAACCTTAGAACGGGGCCCTGAACCCTAGCAACGGAGCCCTAAGCCGGAGCCTGGAACCCTAGACCCTGAGCCCTAAACCCTAGAACGGGGCCCTGATCCCTAGCAACGGAGCCCTAAGCCGGAGCCTGGAACCCTAGACTCTGAGCCCTAAACCCTAGAATGGGGCCCTGAACCCTAGCAACGGAGCCCTAAGCCCTAACACGGAGCCTGGAACCCTAGACCCTGAGCCCTAAACCTTAGAACGGGGCCCTGAACCCTAGCAACGGAGCCCTAAGCCGGAGCCTGGAACCCTAGACCCTGAGCCCTAAACCCTAGAACGGGGCCCTGATCCCTAGCAACGGAGCCCTAAGCCGGAGCCTGGAACCCTAGACTCTGAGCCCTAAACCCTAGAATGGGGCCCTGAACCCTAGCAACGGAGCCCTAAGCCCTAACCCGGAGCCTGGAACCCTAGACCCTGAGCCCTAAACCCTAGAACGGGGCCCTGATCCCTAGCAACGGAGCCCTAAGCCGGAGCCTGGAACCCTAGACCCTGAGCCCTAAACCCTAGAATGGGGCCCTGAACCCTAGCAACGGAGCCCTAAGCCCTAACACGGAGCCTGGAACCCTAGACCCTGAGCCCTAAACCTTAGAACGGGGCCCTGAACCCTAGCAACGGAGCCCTAAGCCGGAGCCTGGAACCCTAGACCCTGAGCCCTAAACCCTAGAATGGGGCCCTGAACCCTAGCAACGGAGCCCTAAGCCCTAACCCGGAGCCTGGAACCCTAGACCCTGAGCCCTAAACCCTAGAACTGGGCCCTGATCCCTAGCAACGGAGCCCTAAGCCGGAGCCTGGAACCCTAGACCCTGAGCCCTAAACCCTAGAATGGGGCCCTGAACCCTAGCAACGGAGCCCTAAGCCCTAACACGGAGCCTGGAACCCTAGACCCTGAGCCCTAAACCCTAGAACGGGGCCCTGATCCCTAGCAACGGAGCCCTAAGCCGGAGCCTGGAACCCTAGACCCTGAGCCCTAAACCTTAGAACGGGGCCCTGAACCCTAGCAACGGAGCCCTAAGCCGGAGCCTGTAACCCTAGACCCTGAGCCCTAAACCCTAGAACGGGGCCCTGATCCCTAGCAACGGAGCCCTAAGCCGGAGCCTGGAACCCTAGACCCTGAGCCCTAAACCCTAGAATGGGGCCCTGAACCCTAGCAACGGAGCCCTAAGCCCTAAGCCGGAGCCTGTAACCCTAGACCCTGAGCCCTAAACCTTAGAACGGGGCCCTGAACCCTAGCAACGGAGCCCTAAGCCGGAGCCTGGAACCCTAGACCCTGAGCCCTAAACCTTCGAAAGGGGCCCTGAACCCTAGCAACGGAGCCCTAAGCCGGAGCCTGGAACCCTAGACCCTGAGCCCTAAACCCTAGAACGGGGCCCTGATCCCTAGCAACGGAGCCCTAAGCCGGAGCCTGGAACCCTAGACCCTGAGCCCTAAACCTTAGAACGGGGCCCTGATCCCTAGCAACGGAGCCCTAAGCCGGAGCCTGGAACCCTAGACCCTGAGCCCTAAACCTTAGAACGGGGCCCTGAACCCTAGCAACGGAGCCCTAAGCCGGAGCCTGGAACCCTAGACCCTGAGCCCTAAACCCTAGAACTGGGCCCTGATCCCTAGCAACGGAGCCCTAAGCCGGAGCCTGGAACCCTAGACTCTGAGCCCTAAACCCTAGAATGGGGCCCTGAACCCTAGCAACGGAGCCCTAAGCCCTAACCCGGAGCCTGGAACCCTAGACCCTGAGCCCTAAACCCTAGAACGGGGCCCTGATCCCTAGCAACGGAGCCCTAACCCGGAGCCTGGAACCCTAGACCCTGAGCCCTAAACCCTAGAACGGGGCCCTGATCCCTAGCAACGGAGCCCTAAGCCGGAGCCTGGAACCCTAGACCCTGAGCCCTAAACCCTAGAATGGGGCCCTGAACCCTAGCAACGGAGCCCTAAGCCCTAACACGGAGCCTGGAACCCTAGACCCTGAGCCCTAAACCTTAGAACGGGGCCCTGAACCCTAGCAACGGAGCCCTAAGCCGGAGCCTGGAACCCTAGACCCTGAGCCCTAAACCCTAGAATGGGGCCCTGAACCCTAGCAACGGAGCCCTAAGCCCTAAGCCGGAGCCTGGAACCCTAGACCCTGAGCCCTAAACCTTAGAACGGGGCCCTGAACCCTAGCAACGGAGCCCTAAGCCGGAGCCTGGAACCCTAGACCCTGAGCCCTAAACCTTAGAACGGGGCCCTGAACCCTAGCAACGGAGCCCTAAGCCGGAGCCTGGAACCCTAGACCCTGAGCCCTAAACCTTAGAACGGGGCCCTGAACCCTAGCAACGGAGCCCTAAGCCGGAGCCTGGAACCCTAGACCCTGAGCCCTAAACCCTAGAACGGGGCCCTGATCCCTAGCAACGGAGCCCCAACCCGGAGCCTGGAACCCTAGACCCTGAGCCCTAAACCCTAGAATGGGGCCCTGAACCCTAGCAACGGAGCCCGAAGCCCTAACCCGGAGCCTGGAACCCTAGACCCTGAGCCCTAAACCTTCGAAAGGGGCCCTGAACCCTAGCAACGGAGCCCTAAGCCGGAGCCTGGAACCCTAGACCCTGAGCCCTAAACCCTAGAACGGGGCCCTGATCCCTAGCAACGGAGCCCTAAGCCGGAGCCTGGAACCCTAGACCCTGAGCCCTAAACCCTAGAATGGGGCCCTGAACCCTAGCAACGGAGCCCTAAGCCCTAACACGGAGCCTGGAACCCTAGACCCTGAGCCCTAAACCTTAGAACGGGGCCCTGAACCCTAGCAACGGAGCCCTAAGCCGGAGCCTGGAACCCTAGACCCTGAGCCCTAAACCTTAGAACGGGGCCCTGAACCCTAGCAACGGAGCCCTAAGCCGGAGCCTGGAACCCTAGACCCTGAGCCCTAAACCTTAGAACGGGGCCCTGAACCCTAGCAACGGAGCCCTAAGCCGGAGCCTGGAACCCTAGACCCTGAGCCCTAAACCCTAGAACGGGGCCCTGATCCCTAGCAACGGAGCCCTAAGCCGGAGCCTGGAACCCTAGACTCTGAGCCCTAAACCCTAGAATGGGGCCCTGAACCCTAGCAACGGAGCCCTAAGCCCTAACACGGAGCCTGGAACCCTAGACCCTGAGCCCTAAACCTTAGAACGGGGCCCTGAACCCTAGCAACGGAGCCCTAAGCCGGAGCCTGGAACCCTAGACCCTGAGCCCTAAACCCTAGAATGGGGCCCTGAACCCTAGCAACGGAGCCCTAAGCCCTAAGCCGGAGCCTGGAACCCTAGACTCTGAGCCCTAAACCCTAGAATGGGGCCCTGAACCCTAGCAACGGAGCCCTAAGCCCTAACCCGGAGCCTGGAACCCTAGACCCTGAGCCCTAAACCCTAGAACGGGGCCCTGAACCCTAGCAACGGAGCCCTAAGCCCTAACCCGGAGCCTGGAACCCTAGACCCTGAGCCCTAAACCCTAGAACGGGGCCCTGATCCCTAGCAACGGAGCCCTAAGCCGGAGCCTGGAACCCTAGACCCTGAGCCCTAAACCCTAGAACGGGGCCCTGAACCCTAGCAACGGAGCCCTAAGCCCTAACCCAAAGCCTGGAACCCTAGACCCTGAGCCCTAAACCTTCGAAAGGGGCCCTGAACCCTAGCAACGGAGCCCTAAGCCGGAGCCTGGAACCCTAGACCCTGAGCCCTAAACCCTAGAACGGGGCCCTGATCCCTAGCAACGGAGCCCTAACCCGGAGCCTGGAACCCTAGACCCTGAGCCCTAAACCTTCGAAAGGGGCCCTGAACCCTAGCAACGGAGCCCTAACACGGAGCCTGGAACCCTAGACCCTGAGCCCTAAACCTTAGAACGGGGCCCTGAACCCTAGCAACGGAGCCCTAAGCCGGAGCCTGGAACCCTAGACCCTGAGCCCTAAACCTTAGAACGGGGCCCTGAACCCTAGCAACGGAGCCCTAAGCCGGAGCCTGGAACCCTAGACCCTGAGCCCTAAACCCTAGAATGGGGCCCTGAACCCTAGCAACGGAGCCCTAAGCCCTAAGCCGGAGCCTGGAACCCTAGACCCTGAGCCCTAAACCTTAGAACGGGGCCCTGAACCCTAGCAACGGAGCCCTAAGCCGGAGCCTGGAACCCTAGACCCTGAGCCCTAAACCTTAGAACGGGGCCCTGAACCCTAGCAACGGAGCCCTAAGCCGGAGCCTGGAACCCTAGACCCTGAGCCCTAAACCCTAGAATGGGGCCCTGAACCCTAGCAACGGAGCCCGAAGCCCTAACCCGGAGCCTGGAACCCTAGACCCTGAGCCCTAAACCTTAGAACGGGGCCCTGAACCCTAGCAACGGAGCCCTAAGCCGGAGCCTGGAAACCTAGACCCTGAGCCCTAAACCCTAGAACGGGGCCCTGATCCCTAGCAACGGAGCCCTAAGCCGGAGCCTGGAACCCTAGACTCTGAGCCCTAAACCCTAGAATGGGGCCCTGAACCCTAGCAACGGAGCCCTAAGCCCTAACCCGGAGCCTGGAACCCTAGACCCTGAGCCCTAAACCCTAGAATGGGGCCCTGATCCCTAGCAACGGAGCCCTAACACGGAGCCTGGAACCCTAGACCCTGAGCCCTAAACCTTAGAACGGGGCCCTGAACCCTAGCAACGGAGCCCTAAGCCGGAGCCTGGAACCCTAGACCCTGAGCCCTAAACCCTAGAACGGGGCCCTGATCCCTAGCAACGGAGCCCTAAGCCGGAGCCTGGAACCCTAGACCCTGAGCCCTAAACCTTAGAACGGGGCCCTGAACCCTAGCAACGGAGCCCTAAGCCGGAGCCTGGAACCCTAGACCCTGAGCCCTAAACCCTAGAATGGGGCCCTGAACCCTAGCAACGGAGCCCTAAGCCCTAACACGGAGCCTGGAACCCTAGACCCTGAGCCCTAAACCTTAGAACGGGGCCCTGAACCCTAGCAACGGAGCCCTAAGCCGGAGCCTGGAACCCTAGACCCTGAGCCCTAAACCCTAGAATGGGGCCCTGAACCCTAGCAACGGAGCCCTAAGCCCTAACCCGGAGCCTGGAACCCTAGACCCTGAGCCCTAAACCTTAGAACGGGGCCCTGAACCCTAGCAACGGAGCCCTAAGCCGGAGCCTGGAACCCTAGACCCTGAGCCCTAAACCCTAGAACGGGGCCCTGATCCCTAGCAACGGAGCCCTAAGCCGGAGCCTGGAACCCTAGACCCTGAGCCCTAAACCCTAGAATGGGGCCCTGAACCCTAGCAACGGAGCCCTAAGCCCTAACCCGGAGCCTGGAACCCTAGACCCTGAGCCCTAAACCTTAGAACGGGGCCCTGATCCCTAGCAACGGAGCCCTAAGCCGGAGCCTGGAACCCTAGACCCTGAGCCCTAAACCCTAGAATGGGGCCCTGAACCCTAGCAACGGAGCCCTAAGCCCTAACCCGGAGCCTGGAACCCTAGACCCTGAGCCCTAAACCCTAGAACTGGGCCCTGATCCCTAGCAACGGAGCCCTAAGCCGGAGCCTGGAACCCTAGACCCTGAGCCCTAAACCCTAGAATGGGGCCCTGAACCCTAGCAACGGAGCCCTAAGCCCTAACACGGAGCCTGGAACCCTAGACCCTGAGCCCTAAACCCTAGAACGGGGCCCTGAACCCTAGCAACGGAGCCCTAAGCCGGAGCCTGGAACCCTAGACCCTGAGCCCTAAACCCTAGAATGGGGCCCTGAACCCTAGCAACGGAGCCCTAAGCCCTAACCCGGAGCCTGGAACCCTAGACCCTGAGCCCTAAACCCTAGAACGGGGCCCTGATCCCTAGCAACGGAGCCCTAAGCCGGAGCCTGGAACCCTAGACCCTGAGCCCTAAACCTTAGAACGGGGCCCTGAACCCTAGCAACGGAGCCCTAAGCCGGAGCCTGGAACCCTAGACCCTGAGCCCTAAACCCTAGAACTGGGCCCTGATCCCTAGCAACGGAGCCCTAAGCCGGAGCCTGGAACCCTAGACTCTGAGCCCTAAACCCTAGAATGGGGCCCTGAACCCTAGCAACGGAGCCCTAAGCCCTAACCCGGAGCCTGGAACCCTAGACCCTGAGCCCTAAACCCTAGAACGGGGCCCTGATCCCTAGCAACGGAGCCCTAAGCCGGAGCCTGGAAACCTAGACCCTGAGCCCTAAACCCTAGAACGGGGACCTGAACCCTAGCAACGGAGCCCTAAGCCCTAACACGGAGCCTGGAACCCTAGACCCTGAGCCCTAAACCTTAGAACGGGGCCCTGAACCCTAGCAACGGAGCCCTAAGCCGGAGCCTGGAAACCTAGACCCTGAGCCCTAAACCCTAGAACGGGGCCCTGATCCCTAGCAACGGAGCCCTAAGCCGGAGCCTGGAACCCTAGACTCTGAGCCCTAAACCCTAGAATGGGGCCCTGAACCCTAGCAACGGAGCCCTAAGCCCTAACCCGGAGCCTGGAACCCTAGACCCTGAGCCCTAAACCCTAGAACGGGGCCCTGAACCCTAGCAACGGAGCCCTAAGCCCTAACACGGAGCCTGGAACCCTAGACCCTGAGCCCTAAACCTTAGAACGGGGCCCTGAACCCTAGCAACGGAGCCCTAAGCCGGAGCCTGGAACCCTAGACCCTGAGCCCTAAACCCTAGAATGGGGCCCTGAACCCTAGCAACGGAGCCCGAAGCCCTAACCCGGAGCCTGGAACCCTAGACCCTGAGCCCTAAACCTTAGAACGGGGCCCTGAACCCTAGCAACGGAGCCCTAAGCCGGAGCCTGGAAACCTAGACCCTGAGCCCTAAACCCTAGAACGGGGCCCTGATCCCTAGCAACGGAGCCCTAAGCCGGAGCCTGGAACCCTAGACTCTGAGCCCTAAACCCTAGAATGGGGCCCTGAACCCTAGCAACGGAGCCCTAAGCCCTAACCCGGAGCCTGGAACCCTAGACCCTGAGCCCTAAACCCTAGAATGGGGCCCTGATCCCTAGCAACGGAGCCCTAACACGGAGCCTGGAACCCTAGACCCTGAGCCCTAAACCTTAGAACGGGGCCCTGAACCCTAGCAACGGAGCCCTAAGCCGGAGCCTGGAACCCTAGACCCTGAGCCCTAAACCCTAGAACGGGGCCCTGATCCCTAGCAACGGAGCCCTAAGCCGGAGCCTGGAACCCTAGACCCTGAGCCCTAAACCTTAGAACGGGGCCCTGAACCCTAGCAACGGAGCCCTAAGCCGGAGCCTGGAACCCTAGACCCTGAGCCCTAAACCCTAGAATGGGGCCCTGAACCCTAGCAACGGAGCCCTAAGCCCTAACACGGAGCCTGGAACCCTAGACCCTGAGCCCTAAACCTTAGAACGGGGCCCTGAACCCTAGCAACGGAGCCCTAAGCCGGAGCCTGGAACCCTAGACCCTGAGCCCTAAACCCTAGAATGGGGCCCTGAACCCTAGCAACGGAGCCCTAAGCCCTAACCCGGAGCCTGGAACCCTAGACCCTGAGCCCTAAACCTTAGAACGGGGCCCTGAACCCTAGCAACGGAGCCCTAAGCCGGAGCCTGGAACCCTAGACCCTGAGCCCTAAACCCTAGAACGGGGCCCTGATCCCTAGCAACGGAGCCCTAAGCCGGAGCCTGGAACCCTAGACCCTGAGCCCTAAACCCTAGAATGGGGCCCTGAACCCTAGCAACGGAGCCCTAAGCCCTAACCCGGAGCCTGGAACCCTAGACCCTGAGCCCTAAACCTTAGAACGGGGCCCTGATCCCTAGCAACGGAGCCCTAAGCCGGAGCCTGGAACCCTAGACCCTGAGCCCTAAACCCTAGAATGGGGCCCTGAACCCTAGCAACGGAGCCCTAAGCCCTAACCCGGAGCCTGGAACCCTAGACCCTGAGCCCTAAACCCTAGAACTGGGCCCTGATCCCTAGCAACGGAGCCCTAAGCCGGAGCCTGGAACCCTAGACCCTGAGCCCTAAACCCTAGAATGGGGCCCTGAACCCTAGCAACGGAGCCCTAAGCCCTAACACGGAGCCTGGAACCCTAGACCCTGAGCCCTAAACCCTAGAATGGGGCCCTGAACCCTAGCAACGGAGCCCTAAGCCCTAAGCCGGAGCCTGGAACCCTAGACTCTGAGCCCTAAACCCTAGAATGGGGCCCTGAACCCTAGCAACGGAGCCCTAAGCCCTAACCCGGAGCCTGGAACCCTAGACCCTGAGCCCTAAACCCTAGAACGGGGCCCTGAACCCTAGCAACGGAGCCCTAAGCCCTAACCCAAAGCCTGGAACCCTAGACCCTGAGCCCTAAACCCTAGAATGGGGCCCTGAACCCTAGCAACGGAGCCCTAAGCCCTAACACGGAGCCTGGAACCCTAGACCCTGAGCCCTAAACCTTAGAACGGGGCCCTGAACCCTAGCAACGGAGCCCTAAGCCGGAGCCTGGAACCCTAGACCCTGAGCCCTAAACCCTAGAACGGGGCCCTGATCCCTAGCAACGGAGCCCTAAGCCGGAGCCTGGAACCCTAGACCCTGAGCCCTAAACCCTAGAATGGGGCCCTGAACCCTAGCAACGGAGCCCTAAGCCCTAACACGGAGCCTGGAACCCTAGACCCTGAGCCCTAAACCTTAGAACGGGGCCCTGAACCCTAGCAACGGAGCCCTAAGCCGGAGCCTGGAACCCTAGACCCTGAGCCCTAAACCCTAGAACGGGGCCCTGATCCCTAGCAACGGAGCCCTAAGCCGGAGCCTGGAACCCTAGACCCTGAGCCCTAAACCCTAGAATGGGGCCCTGAACCCTAGCAACGGAGCCCTAAGCCCTAACACGGAGCCTGGAACCCTAGACCCTGAGCCCTAAACCCTAGAACGGGGCCCTGAACCCTAGCAACGGAGCCCTAAGCCCCAACACGGAGCCTGGAACCCTAGACCCTGAGCCCTAAACCTTAGAACGGGGCCCTGAACCCTAGCAACGGAGCCCTAAGCCGGAGCCTGGAACCCTAGACCCTGAGCCCTAAACCCTAGAATGGGGCCCTGAACCCTAGCAACGGAGCCCTAAGCCCTAAGCCGGAGCCTGGAACCCTAGACCCTGAGCCCTAAACCTTAGAACGGGGCCCTGAACCCTAGCAACGGAGCCCTAAGCCGGAGCCTGGAACCCTAGACCCTGAGCCCTAAACCTTAGAACGGGGCCCTGAACCCTAGCAACGGAGCCCTAAGCCGGAGCCTGGAACCCTAGACCCTGAGCCCTAAACCTTAGAACGGGGCCCTGAACCCTAGCAACGGAGCCCTAAGCCGGAGCCTGGAACCCTAGACCCTGAGCCCTAAACCCTAGAACGGGGCCCTGATCCCTAGCAACGGAGCCCCAACCCGGAGCCTGGAACCCTAGACCCTGAGCCCTAAACCCTAGAATGGGGCCCTGAACCCTAGCAACGGAGCCCGAAGCCCTAACCCGGAGCCTGGAACCCTAGACCCTGAGCCCTAAACCTTCGAAAGGGGCCCTGAACCCTAGCAACGGAGCCCTAAGCCGGAGCCTGGAACCCTAGACCCTGAGCCCTAAACCCTAGAACGGGGCCCTGATCCCTAGCAACGGAGCCCTAAGCCGGAGCCTGGAACCCTAGACCCTGAGCCCTAAACCCTAGAATGGGGCCCTGAACCCTAGCAACGGAGCCCTAAGCCCTAACACGGAGCCTGGAACCCTAGACCCTGAGCCCTAAACCTTAGAACGGGGCCCTGAACCCTAGCAACGGAGCCCTAAGCCGGAGCCTGGAACCCTAGACCCTGAGCCCTAAACCTTAGAACGGGGCCCTGAACCCTAGCAACGGAGCCCTAAGCCGGAGCCTGGAACCCTAGACCCTGAGCCCTAAACCTTAGAACGGGGCCCTGAACCCTAGCAACGGAGCCCTAAGCCGGAGCCTGGAACCCTAGACCCTGAGCCCTAAACCCTAGAACGGGGCCCTGATCCCTAGCAACGGAGCCCTAAGCCGGAGCCTGGAACCCTAGACTCTGAGCCCTAAACCCTAGAATGGGGCCCTGAACCCTAGCAACGGAGCCCTAAGCCCTAACACGGAGCCTGGAACCCTAGACCCTGAGCCCTAAACCTTAGAACGGGGCCCTGAACCCTAGCAACGGAGCCCTAAGCCGGAGCCTGGAACCCTAGACCCTGAGCCCTAAACCCTAGAATGGGGCCCTGAACCCTAGCAACGGAGCCCTAAGCCCTAAGCCGGAGCCTGGAACCCTAGACTCTGAGCCCTAAACCCTAGAATGGGGCCCTGAACCCTAGCAACGGAGCCCTAAGCCCTAACCCGGAGCCTGGAACCCTAGACCCTGAGCCCTAAACCCTAGAACGGGGCCCTGAACCCTAGCAACGGAGCCCTAAGCCCTAACCCGGAGCCTGGAACCCTAGACCCTGAGCCCTAAACCCTAGAACGGGGCCCTGATCCCTAGCAACGGAGCCCTAAGCCGGAGCCTGGAACCCTAGACCCTGAGCCCTAAACCCTAGAACGGGGCCCTGAACCCTAGCAACGGAGCCCTAAGCCCTAACCCAAAGCCTGGAACCCTAGACCCTGAGCCCTAAACCTTCGAAAGGGGCCCTGAACCCTAGCAACGGAGCCCTAAGCCGGAGCCTGGAACCCTAGACCCTGAGCCCTAAACCCTAGAACGGGGCCCTGATCCCTAGCAACGGAGCCCTAACCCGGAGCCTGGAACCCTAGACCCTGAGCCCTAAACCTTCGAAAGGGGCCCTGAACCCTAGCAACGGAGCCCTAACACGGAGCCTGGAACCCTAGACCCTGAGCCCTAAACCTTAGAACGGGGCCCTGAACCCTAGCAACGGAGCCCTAAGCCGGAGCCTGGAACCCTAGACCCTGAGCCCTAAACCTTAGAACGGGGCCCTGAACCCTAGCAACGGAGCCCTAAGCCGGAGCCTGGAACCCTAGACCCTGAGCCCTAAACCCTAGAATGGGGCCCTGAACCCTAGCAACGGAGCCCTAAGCCCTAAGCCGGAGCCTGGAACCCTAGACCCTGAGCCCTAAACCTTAGAACGGGGCCCTGAACCCTAGCAACGGAGCCCTAAGCCGGAGCCTGGAACCCTAGACCCTGAGCCCTAAACCTTAGAACGGGGCCCTGAACCCTAGCAACGGAGCCCTAAGCCGGAGCCTGGAACCCTAGACCCTGAGCCCTAAACCTTAGAACGGGGCCCTGAACCCTAGCAACGGAGCCCTAAGCCGGAGCCTGGAACCCTAGACCCTGAGCCCTAAACCCTAGAACGGGGCCCTGATCCCTAGCAACGGAGCCCCAACCCGGAGCCTGGAACCCTAGACCCTGAGCCCTAAACCCTAGAATGGGGCCCTGAACCCTAGCAACGGAGCCCTAAGCCCTAACACGGAGCCTGGAACCCTAGACCCTGAGCCCTAAACCTTAGAACGGGGCCCTGAACCCTAGCAACGGAGCCCTAAGCCGGAGCCTGGAACCCTAGACCCTGAGCCCTAAACCCTAGAACGGGGCCCTGAACCCTAGCAACGGAGCCCTAAGCCCCAACACGGAGCCTGGAACCCTAGACCCTGAGCCCTAAACCCTAGAACGGGGCCCTGAACCCTAGCAACGGAGCCCTAAGCCCCAACCCGGAGCCTGGAACCCTAGACCCTGAGCCCTAAACCCTAGAACGGGGCCCTGAACCCTAGCAACGGAGCCCGAAGCCCTAACCCGGAGCCTGGAACCCTAGACCCTGAGCCCTAAACCTTAGAACGGGGCCCTGAACCCTAGCAACGGAGCCCTAAGCCGGAGCCTGGAAACCTAGACCCTGAGCCCTAAACCCTAGAACGGGGCCCTGATCCCTAGCAACGGAGCCCTAAGCCGGAGCCTGGAACCCTAGACTCTGAGCCCTAAACCCTAGAATGGGGCCCTGAACCCTAGCAACGGAGCCCTAAGCCCTAACACGGAGCCTGGAACCCTAGACCCTGAGCCCTAAACCTTAGAACGGGGCCCTGATCCCTAGCAACGGAGCCCTAAGCCGGAGCCTGGAACCCTAGACCCTGAGCCCTAAACCCTAGAACGGGGCCCTGAACCCTAGCAACGGAGCCCTAAGCCGGAGCCTGGAACCCTAGACCCTGAGCCCTAAACCCTAGAACGGGGCCCTGATCCCTAGCAACGGAGCCCTAAGCCGGAGCCTGGAACCCTAGACCCTGAGCCCTAAACCCTAGAACGGGGCCCTGAACCCTAGCAACGGAGCCCGAAGCCCTAACCCGGAGCCTGGAACCCTAGACCCTGAGCCCTAAACCTTCGAAAGGGGCCCTGAACCCTAGCAACGGAGCCCTAAGCCGGAGCCTGGAACCCTAGACCCTGAGCCCTAAACCCTAGAACGGGGCCCTGATCCCTAGCAACGGAGCCCTAACCCGGAGCCTGGAACCCTAGACCCTGAGCCCTAAACCCTAGAACGGGGCCCTGATCCCTAGCAACGGAGCCCTAAGCCGGAGCCTGGAACCCTAGACCCTGAGCCCTAAACCCTAGAATGGGGCCCTGAACCCTAGCAACGGAGCCCTAAGCCCTAAGCCGGAGCCTGGAACCCTAGACCCTGAGCCCTAAACCTTAGAACGGGGCCCTGAACCCTAGCAACGGAGCCCTAAGCCGGAGCCTGGAACCCTAGACCCTGAGCCCTAAACCTTAGAACGGGGCCCTGAACCCTAGCAACGGAGCCCTAAGCCGGAGCCTGGAACCCTAGACCCTGAGCCCTAAACCCTAGAACGGGGCCCTGAACCCTAGCAACGGAGCCCTAAGCCCCAACCCGGAGCCTGGAACCCTAGACCCTGAGCCCTAAACCCTAGAACGGGGCCCTGAACCCTAGCAACGGAGCCCTAAGCCCTAACACGGAGCCTGGAACCCTAGACCCTGAGCCCTAAACCTTAGAACGGGGCCCTGATCCCTAGCAACGGAGCCCTAAGCCGGAGCCTGGAACCCTAGACTCTGAGCCCTAAACCCTAGAATGGGGCCCTGAACCCTAGCAACGGAGCCCGAAGCCCTAACCCGGAGCCTGGAACCCTAGACCCTGAGCCCTAAACCTTCGAAAGGGGCCCTGAACCCTAGCAACGGAGCCCTAACACGGAGCCTGGAACCCTAGACCCTGAGCCCTAAACCTTAGAACGGGGCCCTGAACCCTAGCAACGGAGCCCTAAGCCGGAGCCTGGAACCCTAGACCCTGAGCCCTAAACCTTAGAACGGGGCCCTGAACCCTAGCAACGGAGCCCTAAGCCGGAGCCTGGAACCCTAGACCCTGAGCCCTAAACCCTAGAATGGGGCCCTGAACCCTAGCAACGGAGCCCTAAGCCCTAAGCCGGAGCCTGGAACCCTAGACCCTGAGCCCTAAACCTTAGAACGGGGCCCTGAACCCTAGCAACGGAGCCCTAAGCCGGAGCCTGGAACCCTAGACCCTGAGCCCTAAACCTTAGAACGGGGCCCTGAACCCTAGCAACGGAGCCCTAAGCCGGAGCCTGGAACCCTAGACCCTGAGCCCTAAACCTTAGAACGGGGCCCTGAACCCTAGCAACGGAGCCCTAAGCCGGAGCCTGGAACCCTAGACCCTGAGCCCTAAACCCTAGAACGGGGCCCTGATCCCTAGCAACGGAGCCCTAAGCCGGAGCCTGGAACCCTAGACCCTGAGCCCTAAACCTTCGAAAGGGGCCCTGAACCCTAGCAACGGAGCCCTAAGCCGGAGCCTGGAACCCTAGACCCTGAGCCCTAAACCCTAGAATGGGGCCCTGAACCCTAGCAACGGAGCCCTAAGCCCTAACACGGAGCCTGGAACCCTAGACCCTGAGCCCTAAACCTTAGAACGGGGCCCTGAACCCTAGCAACGGAGCCCTAAGCCGGAGCCTGGAACCCTAGACCCTGAGCCCTAAACCCTAGAACGGGGCCCTGATCCCTAGCAACGGAGCCCTAAGCCGGAGCCTGGAACCCTAGACCCTGAGCCCTAAACCCTAGAATGGGGCCCTGAACCCTAGCAACGGAGCCCTAAGCCCTAACCCAAAGCCTGGAACCCTAGACCCTGAGCCCTAAACCTTAGAACGGGGCCCTGAACCCTAGCAACGGAGCCCTAAGCCGGAGCCTGGAACCCTAGACCCTGAGCCCTAAACCCTAGAATGGGGCCCTGAACCCTAGCAACGGAGCCCTAAGCCCTAACACGGAGCCTGGAACCCTAGACCCTGAGCCCTAAACCTTAGAACGGGGCCCTGATCCCTAGCAACGGAGCCCTAAGCCGGAGCCTGGAACCCTAGACCCTGAGCCCTAAACCCTAGAACGGGGCCCTGATCCCTAGCAACGGAGCCCTAAGCCGGAGCCTGGAACCCTAGACTCTGAGCCCTAAACCCTAGAATGGGGCCCTGAACCCTAGCAACGGAGCCCTAAGCCCTAAGCCGGAGCCTGGAACCCTAGACCCTGAGCCCTAAACCTTCGAAAGGGGCCCTGAACCCTAGCAACGGAGCCCTAAGCCGGAGCCTGGAACCCTAGACCCTGAGCCCTAAACCCTAGAACGGGGCCCTGATCCCTAGCAACGGAGCCCTAACCCGGAGCCTGGAACCCTAGACCCTGAGCCCTAAACCTTAGAACGGGGCCCTGAACCCTAGCAACGGAGCCCTAAGCCGGAGCCTGGAACCCTAGACCCTGAGCCCTAAACCCTAGAACGGGGCCCTGATCCCTAGCAACGGAGCCCCAACCCGGAGCCTGGAACCCTAGACCCTGAGCCCTAAACCCTAGAATGGGGCCCTGAACCCTAGCAACGGAGCCCTAAGCCCTAACACGGAGCCTGGAACCCTAGACCCTGAGCCCTAAACCTTAGAACGGGGCCCTGAACCCTAGCAACGGAGCCCTAAGCCGGAGCCTGGAACCCTAGACCCTGAGCCCTAAACCCTAGAACGGGGCCCTGAACCCTAGCAACGGAGCCCTAAGCCCCAACACGGAGCCTGGAACCCTAGACCCTGAGCCCTAAACCCTAGAACGGGGCCCTGAACCCTAGCAACGGAGCCCTAAGCCCCAACCCGGAGCCTGGAACCCTAGACCCTGAGCCCTAAACCCTAGAACGGGGCCCTGAACCCTAGCAACGGAGCCCGAAGCCCTAACCCGGAGCCTGGAACCCTAGACCCTGAGCCCTAAACCTTCGAAAGGGGCCCTGAACCCTAGCAACGGAGCCCTAAGCCGGAGCCTGGAACCCTAGACCCTGAGCCCTAAACCCTAGAATGGGGCCCTGAACCCTAGCAACGGAGCCCTAAGCCCTAACACGGAGCCTGGAACCCTAGACCCTGAGCCCTAAACCTTAGAACGGGGCCCTGAACCCTAGCAACGGAGCCCTAAGCCGGAGCCTGGAACCCTAGACCCTGAGCCCTAAACCCTAGAACGGGGCCCTGAACCCTAGCAACGGAGCCCTAAGCCGGAGCCTGGAACCCTAGACCCTGAGCCCTAAACCCTAGAACGGGGCCCTGAACCCTAGCAACGGAGCCCTAAGCCGGAGCCTGTAACCCTAGACCCTGAGCCCTAAACCCTAGAATGGGGCCCTGAACCCTAGCAACGGAGCCCTAAGCCCTAAGCCGGAGCCTGGAACCCTAGACCCTGAGCCCTAAACCTTCGAAAGGGGCCCTGAACCCTAGCAACGGAGCCCTAAGCCGGAGCCTGGAACCCTAGACCCTGAGCCCTAAACCCTAGAACTGGGCCCTGATCCCTAGCAACGGAGCCCTAAGCCGGAGCCTGGAACCCTAGACTCTGAGCCCTAAACCCTAGAATGGGGCCCTGAACCCTAGCAACGGAGCCCTAAGCCCTAACCCGGAGCCTGGAACCCTAGACCCTGAGCCCTAAACCTTAGAACGGGGCCCTGAACCCTAGCAACGGAGCCCTAAGCCGGAGCCTGGAACCCTAGACCCTGAGCCCTAAACCTTAGAACGGGGCCCTGAACCCTAGCAACGGAGCCCTAAGCCGGAGCCTGTAACCCTAGACCCTGAGCCCTAAACCCTAGAACGGGGCCCTGATCCCTAGCAACGGAGCCCTAAGCCGGAGCCTGGAACCCTAGACCCTGAGCCCTAAACCCTAGAACGGGGCCCTGAACCCTAGCAACGGAGCCCTAAGCCCCAACACGGAGCCTGGAACCCTAGACCCTGAGCCCTAAACCCTAGAATGGGGCCCTGAACCCTAGCAACGGAGCCCTAAGCCCTAACACGGAGCCTGGAACCCTAGACCCTGAGCCCTAAACCTTCGAAAGGGGCCCTGAACCCTAGCAACGGAGCCCTAAGCCGGAGCCTGGAACCCTAGACCCTGAGCCCTAAACCCTAGAACGGGGCCCTGATCCCTAGCAACGGAGCCCTAAGCCGGAGCCTGGAAACCTAGACCCTGAGCCCTAAACCCTAGAACGGGGCCCTGATCCCTAGCAACGGAGCCCTAAGCCGGAGCCTGGAACCCTAGACCCTGAGCCCTAAACCCTAGAATGGGGCCCTGAACCCTAGCAACGGAGCCCTAAGCCCTAAGCCGGAGCCTGGAACCCTAGACCCTGAGCCCTAAACCTTAGAACGGGGCCCTGAACCCTAGCAACGGAGCCCTAAGCCGGAGCCTGGAACCCTAGACCCTGAGCCCTAAACCCTAGAATGGGGCCCTGAACCCTAGCAACGGAGCCCTAAGCCCTAACCCGGAGCCTGGAACCCTAGACCCTGAGCCCTAAACCCTAGAATGGGGCCCTGAACCCTAGCAACGGAGCCCTAAGCCCTAACACGGAGCCTGGAACCCTAGACCCTGAGCCCTAAACCTTAGAACGGGGCCCTGAACCCTAGCAACGGAGCCCTAAGCCGGAGCCTGGAACCCTAGACCCTGAGCCCTAAACCCTAGAACGGGGCCCTGATCCCTAGCAACGGAGCCCTAACCCGGAGCCTGGAACCCTAGACCCTGAGCCCTAAACCTTAGAACGGGGCCCTGAACCCTAGCAACGGAGCCCTAAGCCGGAGCCTGGAACCCTAGACCCTGAGCCCTAAACCCTAGAACGGGGCCCTGATCCCTAGCAACGGAGCCCTAAGCCGGAGCCTGGAACCCTAGACCCTGAGCCCTAAACCTTAGAACGGGGCCCTGAACCCTAGCAACGGAGCCCTAAGCCGGAGCCTGGAACCCTAGACCCTGAGCCCTAAACCCTAGAACGGGGCCCTGATCCCTAGCAACGGAGCCCTAAGCCGGAGCCTGGAACCCTAGACCCTGAGCCCTAAACCCTAGAATGGGGCCCTGAACCCTAGCAACGGAGCCCTAAGCCCTAACCCAAAGCCTGGAACCCTAGACCCTGAGCCCTAAACCCTAGAATGGGGCCCTGAACCCTAGCAACGGAGCCCTAAGCCCTAACACGGAGCCTGGAACCCTAGACCCTGAGCCCTAAACCTTAGAACGGGGCCCTGAACCCTAGCAACGGAGCCCTAAGCCGGAGCCTGGAACCCTAGACCCTGAGCCCTAAACCCTAGAATGGGGCCCTGAACCCTAGCAACGGAGCCCTAAGCCCTAACCCGGAGCCTGGAACCCTAGACCCTGAGCCCTAAACCCTAGAACGGGGCCCTGAACCCTAGCAACGGAGCCCTAAGCCCCAACCCGGAGCCTGGAACCCTAGACCCTGAGCCCTAAACCCTAGAACGGGGCCCTGAACCCTAGCAACGGAGCCCGAAGCCCTAACCCGGAGCCTGGAACCCTAGACCCTGAGCCCTAAACCTTCGAAAGGGGCCCTGAACCCTAGCAACGGAGCCCTAAGCCGGAGCCTGGAACCCTAGACCCTGAGCCCTAAACCCTAGAACTGGGCCCTGATCCCTAGCAACGGAGCCCTAAGCCGGAGCCTGGAACCCTAGACTCTGAGCCCTAAACCCTAGAATGGGGCCCTGAACCCTAGCAACGGAGCCCTAAGCCCTAACCCGGAGCCTGGAACCCTAGACCCTGAGCCCTAAACCCTAGAACGGGGCCCTGAACCCTAGCAACGGAGCCCTAAGCCCTAACCCGGAGCCTGGAACCCTAGACCCTGAGCCCTAAACCCTAGAACGGGGCCCTGATCCCTAGCAACGGAGCCCTAACCCGGAGCCTGGAACCCTAGACCCTGAGCCCTAAACCCTAGAACGGGGCCCTGATCCCTAGCAACGGAGCCCTAAGCCGGAGCCTGGAACCCTAGACCCTGAGCCCTAAACCCTAGAATGGGGCCCTGAACCCTAGCAACGGAGCCCTAAGCCCTAACACGGAGCCTGGAACCCTAGACCCTGAGCCCTAAACCTTAGAACGGGGCCCTGAACCCTAGCAACGGAGCCCTAAGCCGGAGCCTGGAACCCTAGACCCTGAGCCCTAAACCCTAGAACGGGGACCTGAACCCTAGCAACGGAGCCCTAAGCCCTAAGCCGGAGCCTGGAACCCTAGACCCTGAGCCCTAAACCCTAGAATGGGGCCCTGAACCCTAGCAACGGAGCCCTAAGCCCTAACACGGAGCCTGGAACCCTAGACCCTGAGCCCTAAACCTTAGAACGGGGCCCTGAACCCTAGCAACGGAGCCCTAAGCCGGAGCCTGGAACCCTAGACCCTGAGCCCTAAACCCTAGAACGGGGCCCTGATCCCTAGCAACGGAGCCCTAACCCGGAGCCTGGAACCCTAGACCCTGAGCCCTAAACCCTAGAACTGGGCCCTGAACCCTAGCAACGGAGCCCTAAGCCGGAGCCTGGAACCCTAGACCCTGAGCCCTAAACCCTAGAACGGGGCCCTGATCCCTAGCAACGGAGCCCTAAGCCGGAGCCTGGAACCCTAGACCCTGAGCCCTAAACCTTAGAACGGGGCCCTGAACCCTAGCAACGGAGCCCTAAGCCGGAGCCTGGAACCCTAGACCCTGAGCCCTAAACCCTAGAATGGGGCCCTGAACCCTAGCAACGGAGCCCTAAGCCCTAAGCCGGAGCCTGGAACCCTAGACCCTGAGCCCTAAACCTTAGAACGGGGCCCTGAACCCTAGCAACGGAGCCCTAAGCCGGAGCCTGGAACCCTAGACCCTGAGCCCTAAACCCTAGAACGGGGACCTGAACCCTAGCAACGGAGCCCTAAGCCCTAAGCCGGAGCCTGGAACCCTAGACCCTGAGCCCTAAACCCTAGAATGGGGCCCTGAACCCTAGCAACGGAGCCCTAAGCCCTAACACGGAGCCTGGAACCCTAGACCCTGAGCCCTAAACCTTAGAACGGGGCCCTGAACCCTAGCAACGGAGCCCTAAGCCGGAGCCTGGAACCCTAGACCCTGAGCCCTAAACCCTAGAACGGGGCCCTGATCCCTAGCAACGGAGCCCTAACCCGGAGCCTGGAACCCTAGACCCTGAGCCCTAAACCCTAGAACTGGGCCCTGAACCCTAGCAACGGAGCCCTAAGCCGGAGCCTGGAACCCTAGACCCTGAGCCCTAAACCCTAGAACGGGGCCCTGATCCCTAGCAACGGAGCCCTAAGCCGGAGCCTGGAACCCTAGACCCTGAGCCCTAAACCTTAGAACGGGGCCCTGAACCCTAGCAACGGAGCCCTAAGCCGGAGCCTGGAACCCTAGACCCTGAGCCCTAAACCCTAGAACGGGGCCCTGATCCCTAGCAACGGAGCCCTAAGCCGGAGCCTGGAACCCTAGACCCTGAGCCCTAAACCCTAGAACGGGGACCTGAACCCTAGCAACGGAGCCCTAAGCCCTAAGCCGGAGCCTGTAACCCTAGACCCTGAGCCCTAAACCTTCGAAAGGGGCCCTGAACCCTAGCAACGGAGCCCTAAGCCGGAGCCTGGAACCCTAGACCCTGAGCCCTAAACCCTAGAACGGGGCCCTGATCCCTAGCAACGGAGCCCTAACCCGGAGCCTGGAACCCTAGACCCTGAGCCCTAAACCTTAGAACGGGGCCCTGAACCCTAGCAACGGAGCCCTAAGCCGGAGCCTGGAACCCTAGACCCTGAGCCCTAAACCCTAGAACGGGGCCCTGATCCCTAGCAACGGAGCCCTAAGCCGGAGCCTGGAACCCTAGACCCTGAGCCCTAAACCTTAGAACGGGGCCCTGAACCCTAGCAACGGAGCCCTAAGCCGGAGCCTGGAACCCTAGACCCTGAGCCCTAAACCCTAGAACGGGGCCCTGATCCCTAGCAACGGAGCCCTAAGCCGGAGCCTGGAACCCTAGACCCTGAGCCCTAAACCCTAGAATGGGGCCCTGAACCCTAGCAACGGAGCCCTAAGCCCTAACCCAAAGCCTGGAACCCTAGACCCTGAGCCCTAAACCTTAGAACGGGGCCCTGAACCCTAGCAACGGAGCCCTAAGCCGGAGCCTGGAACCCTAGACCCTGAGCCCTAAACCCTAGAATGGGGCCCTGAACCCTAGCAACGGAGCCCTAAGCCCTAACCCGGAGCCTGGAACCCTAGACCCTGAGCCCTAAACCCTAGAATGGGGCCCTGAACCCTAGCAACGGAGCCCTAAGCCCTAACCCGGAGCCTGGAACCCTAGACCCTGAGCCCTAAACCTTAGAACGGGGCCCTGAACCCTAGCAACGGAGCCCTAAGCCGGAGCCTGGAACCCTAGACTCTGAGCCCTAAACCCTAGAATGGGGCCCTGAACCCTAGCAACGGAGCCCTAAGCCCTAACCCGGAGCCTGGAACCCTAGACCCTGAGCCCTAAACCTTAGAACGGGGCCCTGAACCCTAGCAACGGAGCCCTAAGCCGGAGCCTGTAACCCTAGACCCTGAGCCCTAAACCCTAGAACGGGGCCCTGATCCCTAGCAACGGAGCCCTAAGCCGGAGCCTGGAACCCTAGACCCTGAGCCCTAAACCCTAGAACGGGGCCCTGATCCCTAGCAACGGAGCCCTAAGCCGGAGCCTGGAACCCTAGACCCTGAGCCCTAAACCCTAGAACGGGGCCCTGATCCCTAGCAACGGAGCCCTAAGCCGGAGCCTGGAACCCTAGACCCTGAGCCCTAAACCCTAGAATGGGGCCCTGAACCCTAGCAACGGAGCCCTAAGCCCTAACCCGGAGCCTGGAACCCTAGACCCTGAGCCCTAAACCCTAGAATGGGGCCCTGAACCCTAGCAACGGAGCCCTAAGCCCTAAGCCGGAGCCTGGAACCCTAGACCCTGAGCCCTAAACCCTAGAACGGGGACCTGAACCCTAGCAACGGAGCCCTAAGCCCTAAGCCGGAGCCTGGAACCCTAGACCCTGAGCCCTAAACCCTAGAATGGGGCCCTGAACCCTAGCAACGGAGCCCTAAGCCCTAACACGGAGCCTGGAACCCTAGACCCTGAGCCCTAAACCTTAGAACGGGGCCCTGAACCCTAGCAACGGAGCCCTAAGCCGGAGCCTGGAACCCTAGACCCTGAGCCCTAAACCCTAGAACGGGGCCCTGATCCCTAGCAACGGAGCCCTAACCCGGAGCCTGGAACCCTAGACCCTGAGCCCTAAACCCTAGAACTGGGCCCTGAACCCTAGCAACGGAGCCCTAAGCCGGAGCCTGGAACCCTAGACCCTGAGCCCTAAACCCTAGAACGGGGCCCTGATCCCTAGCAACGGAGCCCTAAGCCGGAGCCTGGAACCCTAGACCCTGAGCCCTAAACCTTAGAACGGGGCCCTGAACCCTAGCAACGGAGCCCTAAGCCGGAGCCTGGAACCCTAGACCCTGAGCCCTAAACCCTAGAACGGGGCCCTGATCCCTAGCAACGGAGCCCTAAGCCGGAGCCTGGAACCCTAGACCCTGAGCCCTAAACCCTAGAACGGGGCCCTGATCCCTAGCAACGGAGCCCTAAGCCGGAGCCTGGAACCCTAGACCCTGAGCCCTAAACCCTAGAATGGGGCCCTGAACCCTAGCAACGGAGCCCTAAGCCCTAACACGGAGCCTGGAACCCTAGACCCTGAGCCCTAAACCTTAGAACGGGGCCCTGAACCCTAGCAACGGAGCCCTAAGCCGGAGCCTGGAACCCTAGACCCTGAGCCCTAAACCCTAGAACGGGGCCCTGATCCCTAGCAACGGAGCCCTAAGCCGGAGCCTGGAACCCTAGACCCTGAGCCCTAAACCCTAGAACGGGGACCTGAACCCTAGCAACGGAGCCCTAAGCCCTAAGCCGGAGCCTGGAACCCTAGACCCTGAGCCCTAAACCTTAGAACGGGGCCCTGAACCCTAGCAACGGAGCCCTAAGCCGGAGCCTGGAACCCTAGACCCTGAGCCCTAAACCCTAGAACGGGGCCCTGATCCCTAGCAACGGAGCCCCAACCCGGAGCCTGGAACCCTAGACCCTGAGCCCTAAACCCTAGAATGGGGCCCTGAACCCTAGCAACGGAGCCCTAAGCCCTAACACGGAGCCTGGAACCCTAGACCCTGAGCCCTAAACCTTAGAACGGGGCCCTGAACCCTAGCAACGGAGCCCTAAGCCGGAGCCTGGAACCCTAGACCCTGAGCCCTAAACCCTAGAACGGGGCCCTGATCCCTAGCAACGGAGCCCTAAGCCGGAGCCTGGAACCCTAGACCCTGAGCCCTAAACCCTAGAACGGGGCCCTGAACCCTAGCAACGGAGCCCTAAGCCGGAGCCTGGAACCCTAGACTCTGAGCCCTAAACCCTAGAATGGGGCCCTGAACCCTAGCAACGGAGCCCTAAGCCCTAACCCAAAGCCTGGAACCCTAGACCCTGAGCCCTAAACCCTAGAATGGGGCCCTGAACCCTAGCAACGGAGCCCTAAGCCCTAACACGGAGCCTGGAACCCTAGACCCTGAGCCCTAAACCTTAGAACGGGGCCCTGATCCCTAGCAACGGAGCCCTAAGCCGGAGCCTGGAACCCTAGACCCTGAGCCCTAAACCCTAGAACGGGGCCCTGATCCCTAGCAACGGAGCCCTAAGCCGGAGCCTGGAACCCTAGACCCTGAGCCCTAAACCCTAGAATGGGGCCCTGAACCCTAGCAACGGAGCCCTAAGCCCTAACCCGGAGCCTGGAACCCTAGACCCTGAGCCCTAAACCCTAGAATGGGGCCCTGAACCCTAGCAACGGAGCCCTAAGCCCTAACCCGGAGCCTGGAACCCTAGACCCTGAGCCCTAAACCTTAGAACGGGGCCCTGAACCCTAGCAACGGAGCCCTAAGCCGGAGCCTGGAACCCTAGACTCTGAGCCCTAAACCCTAGAATGGGGCCCTGAACCCTAGCAACGGAGCCCTAAGCCCTAACCCAAAGCCTGGAACCCTAGACCCTGAGCCCTAAACCCTAGAATGGGGCCCTGAACCCTAGCAACGGAGCCCTAAGCCCTAAGCCGGAGCCTGTAACCCTAGACCCTGAGCCCTAAACCTTAGAACGGGGCCCTGAACCCTAGCAACGGAGCCCTAAGCCGGAGCCTGGAACCCTAGACCCTGAGCCCTAAACCCTAGAATGGGGCCCTGAACCCTAGCAACGGAGCCCTAAGCCCTAACACGGAGCCTGGAACCCTAGACCCTGAGCCCTAAACCCTAGAACGGGGCCCTGATCCCTAGCAACGGAGCCCTAAGCCGGAGCCTGGAACCCTAGACTCTGAGCCCTAAACCCTAGAATGGGGCCCTGAACCCTAGCAACGGAGCCCTAAGCCCTAACACGGAGCCTGGAACCCTAGACCCTGAGCCCTAAACCTTAGAACGGGGCCCTGAACCCTAGCAACGGAGCCCTAAGCCGGAGCCTGGAACCCTAGACCCTGAGCCCTAAACCCTAGAACGGGGCCCTGATCCCTAGCAACGGAGCCCTAAGCCGGAGCCTGGAACCCTAGACCCTGAGCCCTAAACCTTAGAACGGGGCCCTGAACCCTAGCAACGGAGCCCTAAGCCGGAGCCTGGAACCCTAGACTCTGAGCCCTAAACCCTAGAATGGGGCCCTGAACCCTAGCAACGGAGCCCTAAGCCCTAACACGGAGCCTGGAACCCTAGACCCTGAGCCCTAAACCTTAGAACGGGGCCCTGATCCCTAGCAACGGAGCCCTAACCCGGAGCCTGGAACCCTAGACCCTGAGCCCTAAACCTTAGAACGGGGCCCTGATCCCTAGCAACGGAGCCCTAAGCCGGAGCCTGGAACCCTAGACTCTGAGCCCTAAACCCTAGAATGGGGCCCTGAACCCTAGCAACGGAGCCCTAAGCCCTAACCCAAAGCCTGGAACCCTAGACCCTGAGCCCTAAACCCTAGAATGGGGCCCTGAACCCTAGCAACGGAGCCCTAAGCCCTAACACGGAGCCTGGAACCCTAGACCCTGAGCCCTAAACCTTAGAACGGGGCCCTGAACCCTAGCAACGGAGCCCTAAGCCGGAGCCTGGAACCCTAGACCCTGAGCCCTAAACCCTAGAACGGGGCCCTGATCCCTAGCAACGGAGCCCTAAGCCGGAGCCTGGAACCCTAGACCCTGAGCCCTAAACCCTAGAACGGGGCCCTGAACCCTAGCAACGGAGCCCTAAGCCCCAACCCGGAGCCTGGAACCCTAGACCCTGAGCCCTAAACCCTAGAACGGGGCCCTGAACCCTAGCAACGGAGCCCTAAGCCCTAACCCGGAGCCTGGAACCCTAGACCCTGAGCCCTAAACCTTCGAAAGGGGCCCTGAACCCTAGCAACGGAGCCCTAACACGGAGCCTGGAACCCTAGACCCTGAGCCCTAAACCCTAGAACGGGGCCCTGATCCCTAGCAACGGAGCCCTAAGCCGGAGCCTGGAACCCTAGACCCTGAGCCCTAAACCCTAGAATGGGGCCCTGAACCCTAGCAACGGAGCCCTAAGCCCCAACCCGGAGCCTGGAACCCTAGACCCTGAGCCCTAAACCCTAGAATGGGGCCCTGAACCCTAGCAACGGAGCCCTAAGCCCTAACACGGAGCCTGGAACCCTAGACCCTGAGCCCTAAACCTTCGAAAGGGGCCCTGAACCCTAGCAACGGAGCCCTAAGCCGGAGCCTGGAACCCTAGACCCTGAGCCCTAAACCTTAGAACGGGGCCCTGAACCCTAGCAACGGAGCCCTAAGCCGGAGCCTGGAACCCTAGACCCTGAGCCCTAAACCCTAGAACGGGGCCCTGATCCCTAGCAACGGAGCCCTAAGCCGGAGCCTGGAACCCTAGACCCTGAGCCCTAAACCCTAGAATGGGGCCCTGAACCCTAGCAACGGAGCCCTAAGCCCTAACACGGAGCCTGGAACCCTAGACCCTGAGCCCTAAACCTTAGAACGGGGCCCTGAACCCTAGCAACGGAGCCCTAAGCCGGAGCCTGGAACCCTAGACCCTGAGCCCTAAACCCTAGAATGGGGCCCTGAACCCTAGCAACGGAGCCCTAAGCCCTAACACGGAGCCTGGAACCCTAGACCCTGAGCCCTAAACCCTAGAACGGGGCCCTGATCCCTAGCAACGGAGCCCTAAGCCGGAGCCTGGAACCCTAGACCCTGAGCCCTAAACCCTAGAATGGGGCCCTGAACCCTAGCAACGGAGCCCTAAGCCCTAACACAAAGCCTGGAACCCTAGACCCTGAGCCCTAAACCTTAGAACGGGGCCCTGAACCCTAGCAACGGAGCCCTAAGCCGGAGCCTGGAACCCTAGACCCTGAGCCCTAAACCCTAGAATGGGGCCCTGAACCCTAGCAACGGAGCCCTAAGCCCTAACACGGAGCCTGGAACCCTAGACCCTGAGCCCTAAACCTTAGAACGGGGCCCTGAACCCTAGCAACGGAGCCCCAACCCGGAGCCTGGAACCCTAGACCCTGAGCCCTAAACCCTAGAATGGGGCCCTGAACCCTAGCAACGGAGCCCTAAGCCCTAACCCGGAGCCTGGAACCCTAGACCCTGAGCCCTAAACCCTAGAATGGGGCCCTGAACCCTAGCAACGGAGCCCTAAGCCCTAACCCGGAGCCTGGAACCCTAGACCCTGAGCCCTAAACCTTCGAAAGGGGCCCTGAACCCTAGCAACGGAGCCCTAAGCCGGAGCCTGGAACCCTAGACCCTGAGCCCTAAACCTTAGAACGGGGCCCTGAACCCTAGCAACGGAGCCCTAAGCCGGAGCCTGGAAACCTAGACCCTGAGCCCTAAACCCTAGAACGGGGCCCTGATCCCTAGCAACGGAGCCCTAAGCCGGAGCCTGGAACCCTAGACTCTGAGCCCTAAACCCTAGAATGGGGCCCTGAACCCTAGCAACGGAGCCCTAAGCCCCAACCCGGAGCCTGGAACCCTAGACCCTGAGCCCTAAACCCTAGAACGGGGCCCTGATCCCTAGCAACGGAGCCCTAAGCCGGAGCCTGGAACCCTAGACTCTGAGCCCTAAACCCTAGAATGGGGCCCTGAACCCTAGCAACGGAGCCCTAAGCCCTAACCCGGAGCCTGGAACCCTAGACCCTGAGCCCTAAACCTTAGAACGGGGCCCTGAACCCTAGCAACGGAGCCCTAAGCCGGAGCCTGGAACCCTAGACCCTGAGCCCTAAACCCTAGAATGGGGCCCTGAACCCTAGCAACGGAGCCCTAAGCCCTAACACGGAGCCTGGAACCCTAGACCCTGAGCCCTAAACCCTAGAACGGGGCCCTGAACCCTAGCAACGGAGCCCTAAGCCCCAACCCGGAGCCTGGAACCCTAGACCCTGAGCCCTAAACCCTAGAACGGGGCCCTGATCCCTAGCAACGGAGCCCTAAGCCGGAGCCTGGAACCCTAGACTCTGAGCCCTAAACCCTAGAATGGGGCCCTGAACCCTAGCAACGGAGCCCTAAGCCCTAACCCAAAGCCTGGAACCCTAGACCCTGAGCCCTAAACCCTAGAACGGGGCCCTGATCCCTAGCAACGGAGCCCTAACCCGGAGCCTGGAACCCTAGACCCTGAGCCCTAAACCCTAGAACGGGGCCCTGATCCCTAGCAACGGAGCCCTAAGCCGGAGCCTGGAACCCTAGACCCTGAGCCCTAAACCCTAGAATGGGGCCCTGAACCCTAGCAACGGAGCCCTAAGCCCTAACACGGAGCCTGGAACCCTAGACCCTGAGCCCTAAACCTTCGAAAGGGGCCCTGAACCCTAGCAACGGAGCCCTAAGCCGGAGCCTGGAACCCTAGACCCTGAGCCCTAAACCTTAGAACGGGGCCCTGAACCCTAGCAACGGAGCCCTAAGCCGGAGCCTGGAACCCTAGACCCTGAGCCCTAAACCCTAGAACTGGGCCCTGATCCCTAGCAACGGAGCCCTAAGCCGGAGCCTGGAACCCTAGACTCTGAGCCCTAAACCCTAGAATGGGGCCCTGAACCCTAGCAACGGAGCCCTAAGCCCTAACCCGGAGCCTGGAACCCTAGACCCTGAGCCCTAAACCCTAGAACGGGGCCCTGATCCCTAGCAACGGAGCCCTAACCCGGAGCCTGGAACCCTAGACCCTGAGCCCTAAACCCTAGAACGGGGCCCTGATCCCTAGCAACGGAGCCCTAAGCCGGAGCCTGGAACCCTAGACCCTGAGCCCTAAACCCTAGAATGGGGCCCTGAACCCTAGCAACGGAGCCCTAAGCCCTAACACGGAGCCTGGAACCCTAGACCCTGAGCCCTAAACCTTAGAACGGGGCCCTGATCCCTAGCAACGGAGCCCTAAGCCGGAGCCTGGAACCCTAGACCCTGAGCCCTAAACCCTAGAACGGGGCCCTGATCCCTAGCAACGGAGCCCTAAGCCGGAGCCTGGAACCCTAGACCCTGAGCCCTAAACCCTAGAATGGGGCCCTGAACCCTAGCAACGGAGCCCTAAGCCCTAACCCGGAGCCTGGAACCCTAGACCCTGAGCCCTAAACCCTAGAATGGGGCCCTGAACCCTAGCAACGGAGCCCTAAGCCCTAACCCGGAGCCTGGAACCCTAGACCCTGAGCCCTAAACCTTAGAACGGGGCCCTGAACCCTAGCAACGGAGCCCTAAGCCGGAGCCTGGAACCCTAGACTCTGAGCCCTAAACCCTAGAATGGGGCCCTGAACCCTAGCAACGGAGCCCTAAGCCCTAACCCAAAGCCTGGAACCCTAGACCCTGAGCCCTAAACCCTAGAATGGGGCCCTGAACCCTAGCAACGGAGCCCTAAGCCCTAACCCGGAGCCTGGAACCCTAGACCCTGAGCCCTAAACCTTAGAACGGGGCCCTGAACCCTAGCAACGGAGCCCTAAGCCGGAGCCTGGAACCCTAGACCCTGAGCCCTAAACCCTAGAACGGGGCCCTGATCCCTAGCAACGGAGCCCTAAGCCGGAGCCTGGAACCCTAGACCCTGAGCCCTAAACCCTAGAACGGGGCCCTGAACCCTAGCAACGGAGCCCGAAGCCCTAACCCGGAGCCTGGAACCCTAGACCCTGAGCCCTAAACCCTAGAACGGGGCCCTGATCCCTAGCAACGGAGCCCTAAGCCGGAGCCTGGAACCCTAGACTCTGAGCCCTAAACCCTAGAATGGGGCCCTGAACCCTAGCAACGGAGCCCTAAGCCCTAACACGGAGCCTGGAACCCTAGACCCTGAGCCCTAAACCCTAGAACGGGGCCCTGAACCCTAGCAACGGAGCCCTAAGCCGGAGCCTGGAACCCTAGACCCTGAGCCCTAAACCCTAGAATGGGGCCCTGAACCCTAGCAACGGAGCCCTAAGCCCTAAGCCGGAGCCTGTAACCCTAGACCCTGAGCCCTAAACCTTCGAAAGGGGCCCTGAACCCTAGCAACGGAGCCCTAAGCCGGAGCCTGGAACCCTAGACCCTGAGCCCTAAACCCTAGAACGGGGCCCTGATCCCTAGCAACGGAGCCCTAACCCGGAGCCTGGAACCCTAGACCCTGAGCCCTAAACCTTAGAACGGGGCCCTGAACCCTAGCAACGGAGCCCTAAGCCGGAGCCTGGAACCCTAGACCCTGAGCCCTAAACCCTAGAACGGGGCCCTGATCCCTAGCAACGGAGCCCTAAGCCGGAGCCTGGAACCCTAGACCCTGAGCCCTAAACCTTAGAACGGGGCCCTGAACCCTAGCAACGGAGCCCTAAGCCGGAGCCTGGAACCCTAGACCCTGAGCCCTAAACCCTAGAACGGGGCCCTGATCCCTAGCAACGGAGCCCTAAGCCGGAGCCTGGAACCCTAGACCCTGAGCCCTAAACCCTAGAATGGGGCCCTGAACCCTAGCAACGGAGCCCTAAGCCCTAAGCCGGAGCCTGTAACCCTAGACCCTGAGCCCTAAACCTTAGAACGGGGCCCTGAACCCTAGCAACGGAGCCCTAAGCCGGAGCCTGGAACCCTAGACCCTGAGCCCTAAACCTTCGAAAGGGGCCCTGAACCCTAGCAACGGAGCCCTAAGCCGGAGCCTGGAACCCTAGACCCTGAGCCCTAAACCCTAGAACGGGGCCCTGAACCCTAGCAACGGAGCCCTAACCCGGAGCCTGGAACCCTAGACCCTGAGCCCTAAACCCTAGAACGGGGCCCTGATCCCTAGCAACGGAGCCCTAAGCCGGAGCCTGGAACCCTAGACCCTGAGCCCTAAACCCTAGAACGGGGCCCTGAACCCTAGCAACGGAGCCCTAAGCCCTAACACGGAGCCTGGAACCCTAGACCCTGAGCCCTAAACCCTAGAACGGGGCCCTGATCCCTAGCAACGGAGCCCTAAGCCGGAGCCTGGAACCCTAGACTCTGAGCCCTAAACCCTAGAATGGGGCCCTGAACCCTAGCAACGGAGCCCTAAGCCCTAACCCGGAGCCTGGAACCCTAGACCCTGAGCCCTAAACCCTAGAACGGGGCCCTGAACCCTAGCAACGGAGCCCTAAGCCCTAACACGGAGCCTGGAACCCTAGACCCTGAGCCCTAAACCTTAGAACGGGGCCCTGAACCCTAGCAACGGAGCCCTAAGCCGGAGCCTGGAACCCTAGACCCTGAGCCCTAAACCCTAGAATGGGGCCCTGAACCCTAGCAACGGAGCCCTAAGCCCTAAGCCGGAGCCTGGAACCCTAGACCCTGAGCCCTAAACCTTCGAAAGGGGCCCTGAACCCTAGCAACGGAGCCCTAAGCCGGAGCCTGGAACCCTAGACCCTGAGCCCTAAACCCTAGAACTGGGCCCTGATCCCTAGCAACGGAGCCCTAAGCCGGAGCCTGGAACCCTAGACTCTGAGCCCTAAACCCTAGAATGGGGCCCTGAACCCTAGCAACGGAGCCCTAAGCCCTAACCCGGAGCCTGGAACCCTAGACCCTGAGCCCTAAACCTTAGAACGGGGCCCTGAACCCTAGCAACGGAGCCCTAAGCCGGAGCCTGGAACCCTAGACCCTGAGCCCTAAACCTTAGAACGGGGCCCTGAACCCTAGCAACGGAGCCCTAAGCCGGAGCCTGTAACCCTAGACCCTGAGCCCTAAACCCTAGAACGGGGCCCTGATCCCTAGCAACGGAGCCCTAAGCCGGAGCCTGGAACCCTAGACCCTGAGCCCTAAACCCTAGAACGGGGCCCTGAACCCTAGCAACGGAGCCCTAAGCCCCAACACGGAGCCTGGAACCCTAGACCCTGAGCCCTAAACCCTAGAATGGGGCCCTGAACCCTAGCAACGGAGCCCTAAGCCCTAACACGGAGCCTGGAACCCTAGACCCTGAGCCCTAAACCTTAGAACGGGGCCCTGAACCCTAGCAACGGAGCCCTAAGCCGGAGCCTGGAACCCTAGACTCTGAGCCCTAAACCCTAGAATGGGGCCCTGAACCCTAGCAACGGAGCCCTAAGCCCTAACACGGAGCCTGGAACCCTAGACCCTGAGCCCTAAACCTTAGAACGGGGCCCTGAACCCTAGCAACGGAGCCCTAAGCCGGAGCCTGGAAACCTAGACCCTGAGCCCTAAACCCTAGAACGGGGCCCTGAACCCTAGCAACGGAGCCCGAAGCCCTAACCCGGAGCCTGGAACCCTAGACCCTGAGCCCTAAACCTTCGAAAGGGGCCCTGAACCCTAGCAACGGAGCCCTAAGCCGGAGCCTGGAACCCTAGACTCTGAGCCCTAAACCCTAGAATGGGGCCCTGAACCCTAGCAACGGAGCCCTAAGCCCTAACACGGAGCCTGGAACCCTAGACCCTGAGCCCTAAACCTTAGAACGGGGCCCTGAACCCTAGCAACGGAGCCCTAAGCCGGAGCCTGGAACCCTAGACCCTGAGCCCTAAACCCTAGAACGGGGCCCTGATCCCTAGCAACGGAGCCCCAACCCGGAGCCTGGAACCCTAGACCCTGAGCCCTAAACCCTAGAATGGGGCCCTGAACCCTAGCAACGGAGCCCTAAGCCCTAACACGGAGCCTGGAACCCTAGACCCTGAGCCCTAAACCTTAGAACGGGGCCCTGAACCCTAGCAACGGAGCCCTAAGCCGGAGCCTGGAACCCTAGACCCTGAGCCCTAAACCCTAGAACGGGGCCCTGATCCCTAGCAACGGAGCCCTAAGCCGGAGCCTGGAACCCTAGACTCTGAGCCCTAAACCCTAGAATGGGGCCCTGAACCCTAGCAACGGAGCCCTAAGCCCTAACCCGGAGCCTGGAACCCTAGACCCTGAGCCCTAAACCCTAGAACGGGGCCCTGATCCCTAGCAACGGAGCCCTAAGCCGGAGCCTGGAACCCTAGACCCTGAGCCCTAAACCTTAGAACGGGGCCCTGAACCCTAGCAACGGAGCCCTAAGCCGGAGCCTGGAACCCTAGACCCTGAGCCCTAAACCTTAGAACGGGGCCCTGAACCCTAGCAACGGAGCCCTAAGCCGGAGCCTGTAACCCTAGACCCTGAGCCCTAAACCCTAGAACGGGGCCCTGATCCCTAGCAACGGAGCCCTAAGCCGGAGCCTGGAACCCTAGACCCTGAGCCCTAAACCCTAGAACGGGGCCCTGATCCCTAGCAACGGAGCCCTAAGCCGGAGCCTGGAACCCTAGACCCTGAGCCCTAAACCCTAGAATGGGGCCCTGAACCCTAGCAACGGAGCCCTAAGCCCTAAGCCGGAGCCTGTAACCCTAGACCCTGAGCCCTAAACCTTAGAACGGGGCCCTGAACCCTAGCAACGGAGCCCTAAGCCGGAGCCTGGAACCCTAGACCCTGAGCCCTAAACCTTCGAAAGGGGCCCTGAACCCTAGCAACGGAGCCCTAAGCCGGAGCCTGGAACCCTAGACCCTGAGCCCTAAACCCTAGAACGGGGCCCTGAACCCTAGCAACGGAGCCCTAACCCGGAGCCTGGAACCCTAGACCCTGAGCCCTAAACCCTAGAACGGGGCCCTGATCCCTAGCAACGGAGCCCTAAGCCGGAGCCTGGAACCCTAGACCCTGAGCCCTAAACCCTAGAACGGGGCCCTGAACCCTAGCAACGGAGCCCTAAGCCCTAACACGGAGCCTGGAACCCTAGACCCTGAGCCCTAAACCCTAGAACGGGGCCCTGATCCCTAGCAACGGAGCCCTAAGCCGGAGCCTGGAACCCTAGACTCTGAGCCCTAAACCCTAGAATGGGGCCCTGAACCCTAGCAACGGAGCCCTAAGCCCTAACCCGGAGCCTGGAACCCTAGACCCTGAGCCCTAAACCCTAGAACGGGGCCCTGAACCCTAGCAACGGAGCCCTAAGCCCTAACACGGAGCCTGGAACCCTAGACCCTGAGCCCTAAACCTTAGAACGGGGCCCTGAACCCTAGCAACGGAGCCCTAAGCCGGAGCCTGGAACCCTAGACCCTGAGCCCTAAACCCTAGAATGGGGCCCTGAACCCTAGCAACGGAGCCCTAAGCCCTAAGCCGGAGCCTGGAACCCTAGACCCTGAGCCCTAAACCTTCGAAAGGGGCCCTGAACCCTAGCAACGGAGCCCTAAGCCGGAGCCTGGAACCCTAGACCCTGAGCCCTAAACCCTAGAACTGGGCCCTGATCCCTAGCAACGGAGCCCTAAGCCGGAGCCTGGAACCCTAGACTCTGAGCCCTAAACCCTAGAATGGGGCCCTGAACCCTAGCAACGGAGCCCTAAGCCCTAACCCGGAGCCTGGAACCCTAGACCCTGAGCCCTAAACCTTAGAACGGGGCCCTGAACCCTAGCAACGGAGCCCTAAGCCGGAGCCTGGAACCCTAGACCCTGAGCCCTAAACCTTAGAACGGGGCCCTGAACCCTAGCAACGGAGCCCTAAGCCGGAGCCTGTAACCCTAGACCCTGAGCCCTAAACCCTAGAACGGGGCCCTGATCCCTAGCAACGGAGCCCTAAGCCGGAGCCTGGAACCCTAGACCCTGAGCCCTAAACCCTAGAACGGGGCCCTGAACCCTAGCAACGGAGCCCTAAGCCCCAACACGGAGCCTGGAACCCTAGACCCTGAGCCCTAAACCCTAGAATGGGGCCCTGAACCCTAGCAACGGAGCCCTAAGCCCTAACACGGAGCCTGGAACCCTAGACCCTGAGCCCTAAACCTTAGAACGGGGCCCTGAACCCTAGCAACGGAGCCCTAAGCCGGAGCCTGGAACCCTAGACTCTGAGCCCTAAACCCTAGAATGGGGCCCTGAACCCTAGCAACGGAGCCCTAAGCCCTAACACGGAGCCTGGAACCCTAGACCCTGAGCCCTAAACCTTAGAACGGGGCCCTGAACCCTAGCAACGGAGCCCTAAGCCGGAGCCTGGAAACCTAGACCCTGAGCCCTAAACCCTAGAACGGGGCCCTGAACCCTAGCAACGGAGCCCGAAGCCCTAACCCGGAGCCTGGAACCCTAGACCCTGAGCCCTAAACCTTCGAAAGGGGCCCTGAACCCTAGCAACGGAGCCCTAAGCCGGAGCCTGGAACCCTAGACTCTGAGCCCTAAACCCTAGAATGGGGCCCTGAACCCTAGCAACGGAGCCCTAAGCCCTAACACGGAGCCTGGAACCCTAGACCCTGAGCCCTAAACCTTAGAACGGGGCCCTGAACCCTAGCAACGGAGCCCTAAGCCGGAGCCTGGAACCCTAGACCCTGAGCCCTAAACCCTAGAACGGGGACCTGAACCCTAGCAACGGAGCCCTAAGCCCTAAGCCGGAGCCTGGAACCCTAGACCCTGAGCCCTAAACCTTAGAACGGGGCCCTGAACCCTAGCAACGGAGCCCTAAGCCGGAGCCTGGAAACCTAGACCCTGAGCCCTAAACCCTAGAACGGGGCCCTGATCCCTAGCAACGGAGCCCTAAGCCGGAGCCTGGAACCCTAGACTCTGAGCCCTAAACCCTAGAATGGGGCCCTGAACCCTAGCAACGGAGCCCTAAGCCCTAAGCCGGAGCCTGGAACCCTAGACCCTGAGCCCTAAACCTTAGAACGGGGCCCTGAACCCTAGCAACGGAGCCCTAAGCCGGAGCCTGGAACCCTAGACCCTGAGCCCTAAACCCTAGAACGGGGCCCTGATCCCTAGCAACGGAGCCCTAAGCCGGAGCCTGGAACCCTAGACCCTGAGCCCTAAACCTTAGAACGGGGCCCTGAACCCTAGCAACGGAGCCCTAAGCCGGAGCCTGGAACCCTAGACCCTGAGCCCTAAACCCTAGAATGGGGCCCTGAACCCTAGCAACGGAGCCCTAAGCCCTAACACGGAGCCTGGAACCCTAGACCCTGAGCCCTAAACCCTAGAACGGGGCCCTGATCCCTAGCAACGGAGCCCTAAGCCGGAGCCTGGAACCCTAGACCCTGAGCCCTAAACCCTAGAATGGGGCCCTGAACCCTAGCAACGGAGCCCTAAGCCCTAACACGGAGCCTGGAACCCTAGACCCTGAGCCCTAAACCTTAGAACGGGGCCCTGAACCCTAGCAACGGAGCCCTAAGCCGGAGCCTGGAACCCTAGACCCTGAGCCCTAAACCCTAGAACGGGGCCCTGATCCCTAGCAACGGAGCCCTAACCCGGAGCCTGGAACCCTAGACCCTGAGCCCTAAACCCTAGAACTGGGCCCTGATCCCTAGCAACGGAGCCCTAAGCCGGAGCCTGGAACCCTAGACCCTGAGCCCTAAACCCTAGAATGGGGCCCTGAACCCTAGCAACGGAGCCCTAAGCCCTAACACGGAGCCTGGAACCCTAGACCCTGAGCCCTAAACCTTAGAACGGGGCCCTGAACCCTAGCAACGGAGCCCTAAGCCGGAGCCTGGAACCCTAGACCCTGAGCCCTAAACCCTAGAACGGGGCCCTGATCCCTAGCAACGGAGCCCTAAGCCGGAGCCTGGAACCCTAGACTCTGAGCCCTAAACCCTAGAATGGGGCCCTGAACCCTAGCAACGGAGCCCTAAGCCCTAACCCGGAGCCTGGAACCCTAGACCCTGAGCCCTAAACCTTAGAACGGGGCCCTGAACCCTAGCAACGGAGCCCTAAGCCGGAGCCTGGAACCCTAGACCCTGAGCCCTAAACCCTAGAACGGGGCCCTGATCCCTAGCAACGGAGCCCTAAGCCGGAGCCTGGAACCCTAGACCCTGAGCCCTAAACCCTAGAATGGGGCCCTGAACCCTAGCAACGGAGCCCTAAGCCCTAACCCGGAGCCTGGAACCCTAGACCCTGAGCCCTAAACCCTAGAATGGGGCCCTGATCCCTAGCAACGGAGCCCTAACACGGAGCCTGGAACCCTAGACCCTGAGCCCTAAACCCTAGAACGGGGACCTGAACCCTAGCAACGGAGCCCTAAGCCCTAAGCCGGAGCCTGGAACCCTAGACCCTGAGCCCTAAACCTTAGAACGGGGCCCTGAACCCTAGCAACGGAGCCCTAAGCCGGAGCCTGGAACCCTAGACCCTGAGCCCTAAACCCTAGAACGGGGACCTGAACCCTAGCAACGGAGCCCTAAGCCCTAAGCCGGAGCCTGGAACCCTAGACCCTGAGCCCTAAACCCTAGAACGGGGCCCTGATCCCTAGCAACGGAGCCCTAAGCCGGAGCCTGGAACCCTAGACCCTGAGCCCTAAACCCTAGAACGGGGCCCTGATCCCTAGCAACGGAGCCCTAAGCCGGAGCCTGGAACCCTAGACCCTGAGCCCTAAACCCTAGAACGGGGCCCTGAACCCTAGCAACGGAGCCCTAAGCCGGAGCCTGGAACCCTAGACCCTGAGCCCTAAACCTTCGAAAGGGGCCCTGAACCCTAGCAACGGAGCCCTAAGCCGGAGCCTGGAACCCTAGACCCTGAGCCCTAAACCCTAGAATGGGGCCCTGAACCCTAGCAACGGAGCCCTAAGCCCTAACCCAAAGCCTGGAACCCTAGACCCTGAGCCCTAAACCCTAGAACGGGGCCCTGATCCCTAGCAACGGAGCCCTAACCCGGAGCCTGGAACCCTAGACCCTGAGCCCTAAACCCTAGAACGGGGCCCTGAACCCTAGCAACGGAGCCCTAAGCCCTAACCCGGAGCCTGGAACCCTAGACCCTGAGCCCTAAACCCTAGAACGGGGCCCTGATCCCTAGCAACGGAGCCCTAAGCCGGAGCCTGGAACCCTAGACCCTGAGCCCTAAACCTTAGAACGGGGCCCTGAACCCTAGCAACGGAGCCCTAAGCCGGAGCCTGGAAACCTAGACCCTGAGCCCTAAACCCTAGAACGGGGCCCTGATCCCTAGCAACGGAGCCCTAAGCCGGAGCCTGGAACCCTAGACTCTGAGCCCTAAACCCTAGAATGGGGCCCTGAACCCTAGCAACGGAGCCCTAAGCCCCAACCCGGAGCCTGGAACCCTAGACCCTGAGCCCTAAACCCTAGAACGGGGCCCTGATCCCTAGCAACGGAGCCCTAAGCCGGAGCCTGGAACCCTAGACCCTGAGCCCTAAACCCTAGAATGGGGCCCTGAACCCTAGCAACGGAGCCCTAAGCCCTAAGCCGGAGCCTGTAACCCTAGACCCTGAGCCCTAAACCTTAGAACGGGGCCCTGAACCCTAGCAACGGAGCCCTAAGCCGGAGCCTGGAACCCTAGACCCTGAGCCCTAAACCTTCGAAAGGGGCCCTGAACCCTAGCAACGGAGCCCTAAGCCGGAGCCTGGAACCCTAGACCCTGAGCCCTAAACCCTAGAATGGGGCCCTGAACCCTAGCAACGGAGCCCTAAGCCCTAACACGGAGCCTGGAACCCTAGACCCTGAGCCCTAAACCTTAGAACGGGGCCCTGAACCCTAGCAACGGAGCCCTAAGCCGGAGCCTGGAACCCTAGACCCTGAGCCCTAAACCCTAGAATGGGGCCCTGAACCCTAGCAACGGAGCCCTAAGCCCTAACCCGGAGCCTGGAACCCTAGACCCTGAGCCCTAAACCTTAGAACGGGGCCCTGAACCCTAGCAACGGAGCCCTAAGCCGGAGCCTGGAACCCTAGACCCTGAGCCCTAAACCTTAGAACGGGGCCCTGAACCCTAGCAACGGAGCCCTAAGCCGGAGCCTGGAACCCTAGACTCTGAGCCCTAAACCCTAGAATGGGGCCCTGAACCCTAGCAACGGAGCCCTAAGCCCTAACACGGAGCCTGGAACCCTAGACCCTGAGCCCTAAACCCTAGAACGGGGCCCTGATCCCTAGCAACGGAGCCCTAAGCCGGAGCCTGGAACCCTAGACTCTGAGCCCTAAACCCTAGAATGGGGCCCTGAACCCTAGCAACGGAGCCCGAAGCCCTAACCCGGAGCCTGGAACCCTAGACCCTGAGCCCTAAACCTTCGAAAGGGGCCCTGAACCCTAGCAACGGAGCCCTAAGCCGGAGCCTGGAACCCTAGACCCTGAGCCCTAAACCCTAGAACGGGGCCCTGAACCCTAGCAACGGAGCCCTAAGCCCTAACACGGAGCCTGGAACCCTAGACCCTGAGCCCTAAACCCTAGAACGGGGCCCTGATCCCTAGCAACGGAGCCCTAAGCCGGAGCCTGGAACCCTAGACTCTGAGCCCTAAACCCTAGAATGGGGCCCTGAACCCTAGCAACGGAGCCCTAAGCCCTAACACGGAGCCTGGAACCCTAGACCCTGAGCCCTAAACCTTAGAACGGGGCCCTGAACCCTAGCAACGGAGCCCTAAGCCGGAGCCTGGAACCCTAGACCCTGAGCCCTAAACCCTAGAACGGGGCCCTGATCCCTAGCAACGGAGCCCTAAGCCGGAGCCTGGAACCCTAGACCCTGAGCCCTAAACCCTAGAATGGGGCCCTGAACCCTAGCAACGGAGCCCTAAGCCCTAACACGGAGCCTGGAACCCTAGACCCTGAGCCCTAAACCTTAGAACGGGGCCCTGAACCCTAGCAACGGAGCCCTAAGCCGGAGCCTGGAACCCTAGACCCTGAGCCCTAAACCCTAGAATGGGGCCCTGAACCCTAGCAACGGAGCCCTAAGCCCTAACACGGAGCCTGGAACCCTAGACCCTGAGCCCTAAACCTTAGAACGGGGCCCTGAACCCTAGCAACGGAGCCCTAAGCCGGAGCCTGGAACCCTAGACTCTGAGCCCTAAACCCTAGAATGGGGCCCTGAACCCTAGCAACGGAGCCCTAAGCCCTAACACGGAGCCTGGAACCCTAGACCCTGAGCCCTAAACCTTAGAACGGGGCCCTGAACCCTAGCAACGGAGCCCTAAGCCGGAGCCTGGAACCCTAGACCCTGAGCCCTAAACCCTAGAACGGGGCCCTGATCCCTAGCAACGGAGCCCTAAGCCGGAGCCTGGAACCCTAGACTCTGAGCCCTAAACCCTAGAACGGGGCCCTGAACCCTAGCAACGGAGCCCTAAGCCCCAACCCGGAGCCTGGAACCCTAGACCCTGAGCCCTAAACCCTAGAACGGGGCCCTGAACCCTAGCAACGGAGCCCGAAGCCCTAACCCGGAGCCTGGAACCCTAGACCCTGAGCCCTAAACCTTCGAAAGGGGCCCTGAACCCTAGCAACGGAGCCCTAAGCCGGAGCCTGGAACCCTAGACCCTGAGCCCTAAACCCTAGAACGGGGCCCTGATCCCTAGCAACGGAGCCCTAAGCCGGAGCCTGGAACCCTAGACCCTGAGCCCTAAACCCTAGAACGGGGCCCTGATCCCTAGCAACGGAGCCCTAAGCCGGAGCCTGGAACCCTAGACCCTGAGCCCTAAACCCTAGAATGGGGCCCTGAACCCTAGCAACGGAGCCCTAAGCCCTAACACGGAGCCTGGAACCCTAGACCCTGAGCCCTAAACCTTAGAACGGGGCCCTGAACCCTAGCAACGGAGCCCTAAGCCGGAGCCTGGAACCCTAGACCCTGAGCCCTAAACCCTAGAACGGGGCCCTGAACCCTAGCAACGGAGCCCTAAGCCGGAGCCTGGAACCCTAGACCCTGAGCCCTAAACCCTAGAATGGGGCCCTGAACCCTAGCAACGGAGCCCTAAGCCCTAACCCGGAGCCTGGAACCCTAGACCCTGAGCCCTAAACCTTAGAACGGGGCCCTGAACCCTAGCAACGGAGCCCTAAGCCGGAGCCTGGAAACCTAGACCCTGAGCCCTAAACCCTAGAACGGGGCCCTGATCCCTAGCAACGGAGCCCTAAGCCGGAGCCTGGAACCCTAGACCCTGAGCCCTAAACCCTAGAATGGGGCCCTGAACCCTAGCAACGGAGCCCGAAGCCCTAACCCGGAGCCTGGAACCCTAGACCCTGAGCCCTAAACCTTCGAAAGGGGCCCTGAACCCTAGCAACGGAGCCCTAAGCCGGAGCCTGGAACCCTAGACCCTGAGCCCTAAACCCTAGAACGGGGCCCTGAACCCTAGCAACGGAGCCCTAAGCCCTAACCCGGAGCCTGGAACCCTAGACCCTGAGCCCTAAACCCTAGAACGGGGCCCTGATCCCTAGCAACGGAGCCCTAACCCGGAGCCTGGAACCCTAGACCCTGAGCCCTAAACCCTAGAACGGGGCCCTGATCCCTAGCAACGGAGCCCTAAGCCGGAGCCTGGAACCCTAGACCCTGAGCCCTAAACCCTAGAATGGGGCCCTGAACCCTAGCAACGGAGCCCTAAGCCCTAACACGGAGCCTGGAACCCTAGACCCTGAGCCCTAAACCTTAGAACGGGGCCCTGAACCCTAGCAACGGAGCCCTAAGCCGGAGCCTGGAACCCTAGACCCTGAGCCCTAAACCCTAGAACGGGGCCCTGATCCCTAGCAACGGAGCCCTAAGCCGGAGCCTGGAACCCTAGACCCTGAGCCCTAAACCCTAGAACGGGGCCCTGATCCCTAGCAACGGAGCCCTAAGCCGGAGCCTGGAACCCTAGACCCTGAGCCCTAAACCCTAGAATGGGGCCCTGAACCCTAGCAACGGAGCCCTAAGCCCTAACCCAAAGCCTGGAACCCTAGACCCTGAGCCCTAAACCTTCGAAAGGGGCCCTGAACCCTAGCAACGGAGCCCTAAGCCGGAGCCTGGAACCCTAGACCCTGAGCCCTAAACCCTAGAACGGGGCCCTGATCCCTAGCAACGGAGCCCTAACCCGGAGCCTGGAACCCTAGACCCTGAGCCCTAAACCCTAGAACGGGGCCCTGATCCCTAGCAACGGAGCCCTAAGCCGGAGCCTGGAACCCTAGACCCTGAGCCCTAAACCCTAGAACGGGGCCCTGATCCCTAGCAACGGAGCCCTAACCCGGAGCCTGGAACCCTAGACCCTGAGCCCTAAACCCTAGAACTGGGCCCTGATCCCTAGCAACGGAGCCCTAAGCCGGAGCCTGGAACCCTAGACCCTGAGCCCTAAACCTTAGAACGGGGCCCTGATCCCTAGCAACGGAGCCCTAAGCCGGAGCCTGGAACCCTAGACCCTGAGCCCTAAACCCTAGAACGGGGCCCTGATCCCTAGCAACGGAGCCCTAAGCCGGAGCCTGGAACCCTAGACTCTGAGCCCTAAACCCTAGAATGGGGCCCTGAACCCTAGCAACGGAGCCCTAAGCCCTAACCCGGAGCCTGGAACCCTAGACCCTGAGCCCTAAACCTTAGAACGGGGCCCTGAACCCTAGCAACGGAGCCCTAAGCCGGAGCCTGGAAACCTAGACCCTGAGCCCTAAACCCTAGAACGGGGCCCTGATCCCTAGCAACGGAGCCCTAAGCCGGAGCCTGGAACCCTAGACTCTGAGCCCTAAACCCTAGAATGGGGCCCTGAACCCTAGCAACGGAGCCCTAAGCCCTAACCCAAAGCCTGGAACCCTAGACCCTGAGCCCTAAACCCTAGAATGGGGCCCTGAACCCTAGCAACGGAGCCCTAAGCCCTAACACGGAGCCTGGAACCCTAGACCCTGAGCCCTAAACCTTCGAAAGGGGCCCTGAACCCTAGCAACGGAGCCCTAAGCCGGAGCCTGGAACCCTAGACCCTGAGCCCTAAACCCTAGAACGGGGCCCTGATCCCTAGCAACGGAGCCCTAACACGGAGCCTGGAACCCTAGACCCTGAGCCCTAAACCTTAGAACGGGGCCCTGAACCCTAGCAACGGAGCCCTAAGCCGGAGCCTGGAACCCTAGACCCTGAGCCCTAAACCTTAGAACGGGGCCCTGAACCCTAGCAACGGAGCCCTAAGCCGGAGCCTGGAACCCTAGACCCTGAGCCCTAAACCCTAGAACGGGGCCCTGATCCCTAGCAACGGAGCCCTAAGCCGGAGCCTGGAACCCTAGACCCTGAGCCCTAAACCCTAGAATGGGGCCCTGAACCCTAGCAACGGAGCCCTAAGCCCTAACACGGAGCCTGGAACCCTAGACCCTGAGCCCTAAACCTTAGAACGGGGCCCTGAACCCTAGCAACGGAGCCCTAAGCCGGAGCCTGGAACCCTAGACCCTGAGCCCTAAACCCTAGAATGGGGCCCTGAACCCTAGCAACGGAGCCCTAAGCCCTAACCCGGAGCCTGGAACCCTAGACCCTGAGCCCTAAACCTTAGAACGGGGCCCTGAACCCTAGCAACGGAGCCCTAAGCCGGAGCCTGGAAACCTAGACCCTGAGCCCTAAACCCTAGAACGGGGCCCTGATCCCTAGCAACGGAGCCCTAAGCCGGAGCCTGGAACCCTAGACTCTGAGCCCTAAACCCTAGAATGGGGCCCTGAACCCTAGCAACGGAGCCCTAAGCCCTAACCCAAAGCCTGGAACCCTAGACCCTGAGCCCTAAACCCTAGAATGGGGCCCTGAACCCTAGCAACGGAGCCCTAAGCCCTAACACGGAGCCTGGAACCCTAGACCCTGAGCCCTAAACCTTCGAAAGGGGCCCTGAACCCTAGCAACGGAGCCCTAAGCCGGAGCCTGGAACCCTAGACCCTGAGCCCTAAACCCTAGAACGGGGCCCTGATCCCTAGCAACGGAGCCCTAACACGGAGCCTGGAACCCTAGACCCTGAGCCCTAAACCTTAGAACGGGGCCCTGAACCCTAGCAACGGAGCCCTAAGCCGGAGCCTGGAACCCTAGACCCTGAGCCCTAAACCTTAGAACGGGGCCCTGAACCCTAGCAACGGAGCCCTAAGCCGGAGCCTGGAACCCTAGACCCTGAGCCCTAAACCCTAGAACGGGGCCCTGATCCCTAGCAACGGAGCCCTAAGCCGGAGCCTGGAACCCTAGACCCTGAGCCCTAAACCCTAGAATGGGGCCCTGAACCCTAGCAACGGAGCCCTAAGCCCTAACACGGAGCCTGGAACCCTAGACCCTGAGCCCTAAACCTTAGAACGGGGCCCTGAACCCTAGCAACGGAGCCCTAAGCCGGAGCCTGGAACCCTAGACCCTGAGCCCTAAACCCTAGAACGGGGCCCTGATCCCTAGCAACGGAGCCCTAAGCCGGAGCCTGGAACCCTAGACCCTGAGCCCTAAACCCTAGAATGGGGCCCTGAACCCTAGCAACGGAGCCCTAAGCCCTAACACGGAGCCTGGAACCCTAGACCCTGAGCCCTAAACCTTAGAACGGGGCCCTGAACCCTAGCAACGGAGCCCTAAGCCGGAGCCTGGAACCCTAGACCCTGAGCCCTAAACCCTAGAATGGGGCCCTGAACCCTAGCAACGGAGCCCTAAGCCCTAACCCGGAGCCTGGAACCCTAGACCCTGAGCCCTAAACCTTAGAACGGGGCCCTGAACCCTAGCAACGGAGCCCTAAGCCGGAGCCTGGAAACCTAGACCCTGAGCCCTAAACCCTAGAACGGGGCCCTGATCCCTAGCAACGGAGCCCTAAGCCGGAGCCTGGAACCCTAGACTCTGAGCCCTAAACCCTAGAATGGGGCCCTGAACCCTAGCAACGGAGCCCTAAGCCCTAACCCAAAGCCTGGAACCCTAGACCCTGAGCCCTAAACCCTAGAATGGGGCCCTGAACCCTAGCAACGGAGCCCTAAGCCCTAACACGGAGCCTGGAACCCTAGACCCTGAGCCCTAAACCTTCGAAAGGGGCCCTGAACCCTAGCAACGGAGCCCTAAGCCGGAGCCTGGAACCCTAGACCCTGAGCCCTAAACCCTAGAACGGGGCCCTGATCCCTAGCAACGGAGCCCTAACACGGAGCCTGGAACCCTAGACCCTGAGCCCTAAACCTTAGAACGGGGCCCTGAACCCTAGCAACGGAGCCCTAAGCCGGAGCCTGGAACCCTAGACCCTGAGCCCTAAACCTTAGAACGGGGCCCTGAACCCTAGCAACGGAGCCCTAAGCCGGAGCCTGGAACCCTAGACCCTGAGCCCTAAACCCTAGAACGGGGCCCTGATCCCTAGCAACGGAGCCCTAAGCCGGAGCCTGGAACCCTAGACCCTGAGCCCTAAACCCTAGAATGGGGCCCTGAACCCTAGCAACGGAGCCCTAAGCCCTAACACGGAGCCTGGAACCCTAGACCCTGAGCCCTAAACCTTAGAACGGGGCCCTGAACCCTAGCAACGGAGCCCTAAGCCGGAGCCTGGAACCCTAGACCCTGAGCCCTAAACCCTAGAATGGGGCCCTGAACCCTAGCAACGGAGCCCTAAGCCCTAACCCGGAGCCTGGAACCCTAGACCCTGAGCCCTAAACCTTAGAACGGGGCCCTGAACCCTAGCAACGGAGCCCTAAGCCGGAGCCTGGAAACCTAGACCCTGAGCCCTAAACCCTAGAACGGGGCCCTGATCCCTAGCAACGGAGCCCTAAGCCGGAGCCTGGAACCCTAGACTCTGAGCCCTAAACCCTAGAATGGGGCCCTGAACCCTAGCAACGGAGCCCTAAGCCCTAACCCAAAGCCTGGAACCCTAGACCCTGAGCCCTAAACCCTAGAATGGGGCCCTGAACCCTAGCAACGGAGCCCTAAGCCCTAACACGGAGCCTGGAACCCTAGACCCTGAGCCCTAAACCTTCGAAAGGGGCCCTGAACCCTAGCAACGGAGCCCTAAGCCGGAGCCTGGAACCCTAGACCCTGAGCCCTAAACCCTAGAACGGGGCCCTGATCCCTAGCAACGGAGCCCTAACACGGAGCCTGGAACCCTAGACCCTGAGCCCTAAACCTTAGAACGGGGCCCTGAACCCTAGCAACGGAGCCCTAAGCCGGAGCCTGGAACCCTAGACCCTGAGCCCTAAACCTTAGAACGGGGCCCTGAACCCTAGCAACGGAGCCCTAAGCCGGAGCCTGGAACCCTAGACCCTGAGCCCTAAACCCTAGAACGGGGCCCTGATCCCTAGCAACGGAGCCCTAAGCCGGAGCCTGGAACCCTAGACCCTGAGCCCTAAACCCTAGAATGGGGCCCTGAACCCTAGCAACGGAGCCCTAAGCCCTAACACGGAGCCTGGAACCCTAGACCCTGAGCCCTAAACCTTAGAACGGGGCCCTGAACCCTAGCAACGGAGCCCTAAGCCGGAGCCTGGAACCCTAGACCCTGAGCCCTAAACCCTAGAACGGGGCCCTGATCCCTAGCAACGGAGCCCTAAGCCGGAGCCTGGAACCCTAGACCCTGAGCCCTAAACCCTAGAATGGGGCCCTGAACCCTAGCAACGGAGCCCTAAGCCCTAACACGGAGCCTGGAACCCTAGACCCTGAGCCCTAAACCTTAGAACGGGGCCCTGAACCCTAGCAACGGAGCCCTAAGCCGGAGCCTGGAACCCTAGACCCTGAGCCCTAAACCCTAGAATGGGGCCCTGAACCCTAGCAACGGAGCCCTAAGCCCTAACCCGGAGCCTGGAACCCTAGACCCTGAGCCCTAAACCTTAGAACGGGGCCCTGATCCCTAGCAACGGAGCCCTAAGCCGGAGCCTGGAACCCTAGACTCTGAGCCCTAAACCCTAGAATGGGGCCCTGAACCCTAGCAACGGAGCCCTAAGCCCTAACACGGAGCCTGGAACCCTAGACCCTGAGCCCTAAACCTTAGAACGGGGCCCTGAACCCTAGCAACGGAGCCCTAAGCCGGAGCCTGGAACCCTAGACCCTGAGCCCTAAACCCTAGAACGGGGCCCTGATCCCTAGCAACGGAGCCCTAACACGGAGCCTGGAACCCTAGACCCTGAGCCCTAAACCCTAGAACGGGGACCTGAACCCTAGCAACGGAGCCCTAAGCCCTAAGCCGGAGCCTGGAACCCTAGACCCTGAGCCCTAAACCCTAGAACTGGGCCCTGATCCCTAGCAACGGAGCCCTAAGCCGGAGCCTGTAACCCTAGACCCTGAGCCCTAAACCCTAGAACGGGGCCCTGATCCCTAGCAACGGAGCCCTAAGCCGGAGCCTGGAACCCTAGACCCTGAGCCCTAAACCCTAGAACGGGGCCCTGATCCCTAGCAACGGAGCCCTAAGCCGGAGCCTGGAACCCTAGACTCTGAGCCCTAAACCCTAGAATGGGGCCCTGAACCCTAGCAACGGAGCCCTAAGCCCTAAGCCGGAGCCTGGAACCCTAGACCCTGAGCCCTAAACCTTCGAAAGGGGCCCTGAACCCTAGCAACGGAGCCCTAAGCCGGAGCCTGGAACCCTAGACCCTGAGCCCTAAACCCTAGAACGGGGCCCTGATCCCTAGCAACGGAGCCCTAACACGGAGCCTGGAACCCTAGACCCTGAGCCCTAAACCTTAGAACGGGGCCCTGAACCCTAGCAACGGAGCCCTAAGCCGGAGCCTGGAACCCTAGACCCTGAGCCCTAAACCCTAGAACGGGGCCCTGATCCCTAGCAACGGAGCCCTAACCCGGAGCCTGGAACCCTAGACCCTGAGCCCTAAACCCTAGAACGGGGCCCTGATCCCTAGCAACGGAGCCCTAAGCCGGAGCCTGGAACCCTAGACCCTGAGCCCTAAACCCTAGAATGGGGCCCTGAACCCTAGCAACGGAGCCCTAAGCCCTAACACGGAGCCTGGAACCCTAGACCCTGAGCCCTAAACCTTAGAACGGGGCCCTGAACCCTAGCAACGGAGCCCTAAGCCGGAGCCTGGAACCCTAGACCCTGAGCCCTAAACCCTAGAATGGGGCCCTGAACCCTAGCAACGGAGCCCTAAGCCCTAACCCGGAGCCTGGAACCCTAGACCCTGAGCCCTAAACCTTAGAACGGGGCCCTGAACCCTAGCAACGGAGCCCTAAGCCGGAGCCTGGAACCCTAGACCCTGAGCCCTAAACCCTAGAACGGGGACCTGAACCCTAGCAACGGAGCCCTAAGCCCTAAGCCGGAGCCTGGAACCCTAGACCCTGAGCCCTAAACCCTAGAACGGGGCCCTGATCCCTAGCAACGGAGCCCTAAGCCGGAGCCTGGAACCCTAGACTCTGAGCCCTAAACCCTAGAATGGGGCCCTGAACCCTAGCAACGGAGCCCTAAGCCCTAACACGGAGCCTGGAACCCTAGACCCTGAGCCCTAAACCCTAGAACGGGGCCCTGATCCCTAGCAACGGAGCCCTAACCCGGAGCCTGGAACCCTAGACCCTGAGCCCTAAACCCTAGAACGGGGCCCTGATCCCTAGCAACGGAGCCCTAACCCGGAGCCTGGAACCCTAGACCCTGAGCCCTAAACCCTAGAACGGGGCCCTGATCCCTAGCAACGGAGCCCTAACCCGGAGCCTGGAACCCTAGACCCTGAGCCCTAAACCCTAGAACGGGGCCCTGATCCCTAGCAACGGAGCCCTAAGCCGGAGCCTGGAACCCTAGACCCTGAGCCCTAAACCTTAGAACGGGGCCCTGAACCCTAGCAACGGAGCCCTAAGCCGGAGCCTGGAACCCTAGACCCTGAGCCCTAAACCCTAGAACGGGGCCCTGATCCCTAGCAACGGAGCCCTAAGCCGGAGCCTGGAACCCTAGACCCTGAGCCCTAAACCCTAGAATGGGGCCCTGAACCCTAGCAACGGAGCCCTAAGCCCTAAGCCGGAGCCTGTAACCCTAGACCCTGAGCCCTAAACCTTAGAACGGGGCCCTGAACCCTAGCAACGGAGCCCTAAGCCGGAGCCTGGAACCCTAGACCCTGAGCCCTAAACCCTAGAATGGGGCCCTGAACCCTAGCAACGGAGCCCTAAGCCCTAACCCGGAGCCTGGAACCCTAGACCCTGAGCCCTAAACCTTAGAACGGGGCCCTGAACCCTAGCAACGGAGCCCTAAGCCGGAGCCTGGAACCCTAGACCCTGAGCCCTAAACCCTAGAATGGGGCCCTGAACCCTAGCAACGGAGCCCTAAGCCCTAACCCGGAGCCTGGAACCCTAGACCCTGAGCCCTAAACCTTAGAACGGGGCCCTGAACCCTAGCAACGGAGCCCTAAGCCGGAGCCTGGAACCCTAGACCCTGAGCCCTAAACCTTAGAACGGGGCCCTGAACCCTAGCAACGGAGCCCTAAGCCGGAGCCTGGAACCCTAGACTCTGAGCCCTAAACCCTAGAATGGGGCCCTGAACCCTAGCAACGGAGCCCTAAGCCCTAACACGGAGCCTGGAACCCTAGACCCTGAGCCCTAAACCTTAGAACGGGGCCCTGAACCCTAGCAACGGAGCCCTAAGCCGGAGCCTGGAACCCTAGACCCTGAGCCCTAAACCCTAGAACGGGGCCCTGATCCCTAGCAACGGAGCCCTAAGCCGGAGCCTGGAACCCTAGACCCTGAGCCCTAAACCCTAGAACGGGGCCCTGAACCCTAGCAACGGAGCCCGAAGCCCTAACCCGGAGCCTGGAACCCTAGACCCTGAGCCCTAAACCTTCGAAAGGGGCCCTGATCCCTAGCAACGGAGCCCTAAGCCGGAGCCTGGAAACCTAGACTCTGAGCCCTAAACCCTAGAATGGGGCCCTGAACCCTAGCAACGGAGCCCTAAGCCCCAACACGGAGCCTGGAACCCTAGACCCTGAGCCCTAAACCTTAGAACGGGGCCCTGAACCCTAGCAACGGAGCCCTAAGCCGGAGCCTGGAACCCTAGACCCTGAGCCCTAAACCCTAGAACGGGGCCCTGAACCCTAGCAACGGAGCCCTAAGCCCCAACACGGAGCCTGGAACCCTAGACCCTGAGCCCTAAACCTTAGAACGGGGCCCTGAACCCTAGCAACGGAGCCCTAAGCCGGAGCCTGGAACCCTAGACCCTGAGCCCTAAACCTTAGAACGGGGCCCTGAACCCTAGCAACGGAGCCCTAAGCCGGAGCCTGGAACCCTAGACCCTGAGCCCTAAACCCTAGAATGGGGCCCTGAACCCTAGCAACGGAGCCCTAAGCCCTAACACGGAGCCTGGAACCCTAGACCCTGAGCCCTAAACCTTCGAAAGGGGCCCTGAACCCTAGCAACGGAGCCCTAACCCGGAGCCTGGAACCCTAGACCCTGAGCCCTAAACCCTAGAACGGGGCCCTGATCCCTAGCAACGGAGCCCTAACACGGAGCCTGGAACCCTAGACCCTGAGCCCTAAACCTTAGAACGGGGCCCTGAACCCTAGCAACGGAGCCCTAAGCCGGAGCCTGGAACCCTAGACCCTGAGCCCTAAACCCTAGAACGGGGCCCTGATCCCTAGCAACGGAGCCCTAAGCCGGAGCCTGGAACCCTAGACCCTGAGCCCTAAACCCTAGAATGGGGCCCTGAACCCTAGCAACGGAGCCCTAAGCCCTAACCCGGAGCCTGGAACCCTAGACCCTGAGCCCTAAACCCTAGAACGGGGCCCTGATCCCTAGCAACGGAGCCCTAACCCGGAGCCTGGAACCCTAGACCCTGAGCCCTAAACCCTAGAACGGGGCCCTGATCCCTAGCAACGGAGCCCTAAGCCGGAGCCTGGAACCCTAGACCCTGAGCCCTAAACCCTAGAACGGGGCCCTGATCCCTAGCAACGGAGCCCTAAGCCGGAGCCTGGAACCCTAGACTCTGAGCCCTAAACCCTAGAATGGGGCCCTGAACCCTAGCAACGGAGCCCTAAGCCCTAACACGGAGCCTGGAACCCTAGACCCTGAGCCCTAAACCTTAGAACGGGGCCCTGAACCCTAGCAACGGAGCCCTAAGCCGGAGCCTGGAACCCTAGACCCTGAGCCCTAAACCCTAGAACGGGGCCCTGATCCCTAGCAACGGAGCCCTAAGCCGGAGCCTGGAACCCTAGACCCTGAGCCCTAAACCCTAGAATGGGGCCCTGAACCCTAGCAACGGAGCCCTAAGCCCTAACACGGAGCCTGGAACCCTAGACCCTGAGCCCTAAACCTTAGAACGGGGCCCTGAACCCTAGCAACGGAGCCCTAAGCCGGAGCCTGGAACCCTAGACCCTGAGCCCTAAACCCTAGAACGGGGCCCTGATCCCTAGCAACGGAGCCCTAACACGGAGCCTGGAACCCTAGACCCTGAGCCCTAAACCTTAGAACGGGGCCCTGAACCCTAGCAACGGAGCCCTAAGCCGGAGCCTGGAACCCTAGACCCTGAGCCCTAAACCCTAGAATGGGGCCCTGAACCCTAGCAACGGAGCCCGAAGCCCTAACCCGGAGCCTGGAACCCTAGACCCTGAGCCCTAAACCTTCGAAAGGGGCCCTGAACCCTAGCAACGGAGCCCTAAGCCGGAGCCTGGAACCCTAGACCCTGAGCCCTAAACCCTAGAACGGGGCCCTGATCCCTAGCAACGGAGCCCTAAGCCGGAGCCTGGAACCCTAGACCCTGAGCCCTAAACCCTAGAATGGGGCCCTGAACCCTAGCAACGGAGCCCTAAGCCCTAACACGGAGCCTGGAACCCTAGACCCTGAGCCCTAAACCTTAGAACGGGGCCCTGAACCCTAGCAACGGAGCCCTAAGCCGGAGCCTGGAACCCTAGACCCTGAGCCCTAAACCTTAGAACGGGGCCCTGAACCCTAGCAACGGAGCCCTAAGCCGGAGCCTGGAACCCTAGACCCTGAGCCCTAAACCTTAGAACGGGGCCCTGAACCCTAGCAACGGAGCCCTAAGCCGGAGCCTGGAACCCTAGACCCTGAGCCCTAAACCCTAGAACGGGGCCCTGATCCCTAGCAACGGAGCCCTAAGCCGGAGCCTGGAACCCTAGACTCTGAGCCCTAAACCCTAGAATGGGGCCCTGAACCCTAGCAACGGAGCCCTAAGCCCTAACACGGAGCCTGGAACCCTAGACCCTGAGCCCTAAACCTTAGAACGGGGCCCTGAACCCTAGCAACGGAGCCCTAAGCCGGAGCCTGGAACCCTAGACCCTGAGCCCTAAACCCTAGAATGGGGCCCTGAACCCTAGCAACGGAGCCCTAAGCCCTAAGCCGGAGCCTGGAACCCTAGACTCTGAGCCCTAAACCCTAGAATGGGGCCCTGAACCCTAGCAACGGAGCCCTAAGCCCTAACCCGGAGCCTGGAACCCTAGACCCTGAGCCCTAAACCCTAGAACGGGGCCCTGAACCCTAGCAACGGAGCCCTAAGCCCTAACCCGGAGCCTGGAACCCTAGACCCTGAGCCCTAAACCCTAGAACGGGGCCCTGATCCCTAGCAACGGAGCCCTAACCCGGAGCCTGGAACCCTAGACCCTGAGCCCTAAACCCTAGAACGGGGCCCTGATCCCTAGCAACGGAGCCCTAAGCCGGAGCCTGGAACCCTAGACCCTGAGCCCTAAACCCTAGAATGGGGCCCTGAACCCTAGCAACGGAGCCCTAAGCCCTAACACGGAGCCTGGAACCCTAGACCCTGAGCCCTAAACCTTAGAACGGGGCCCTGAACCCTAGCAACGGAGCCCTAAGCCGGAGCCTGGAACCCTAGACCCTGAGCCCTAAACCCTAGAACGGGGCCCTGATCCCTAGCAACGGAGCCCTAAGCCGGAGCCTGGAACCCTAGACCCTGAGCCCTAAACCCTAGAACGGGGCCCTGATCCCTAGCAACGGAGCCCTAAGCCGGAGCCTGGAACCCTAGACCCTGAGCCCTAAACCCTAGAATGGGGCCCTGAACCCTAGCAACGGAGCCCTAAGCCCTAACCCAAAGCCTGGAACCCTAGACCCTGAGCCCTAAACCTTCGAAAGGGGCCCTGAACCCTAGCAACGGAGCCCTAAGCCGGAGCCTGGAACCCTAGACCCTGAGCCCTAAACCCTAGAACGGGGCCCTGATCCCTAGCAACGGAGCCCTAACCCGGAGCCTGGAACCCTAGACCCTGAGCCCTAAACCCTAGAACGGGGCCCTGATCCCTAGCAACGGAGCCCTAACCCGGAGCCTGGAACCCTAGACCCTGAGCCCTAAACCCTAGAACGGGGCCCTGAACCCTAGCAACGGAGCCCTAAGCCCTAACACGGAGCCTGGAACCCTAGACCCTGAGCCCTAAACCCTAGAACGGGGCCCTGATCCCTAGCAACGGAGCCCTAAGCCGGAGCCTGGAACCCTAGACCCTGAGCCCTAAACCCTAGAATGGGGCCCTGAACCCTAGCAACGGAGCCCTAAGCCCTAACACGGAGCCTGGAACCCTAGACCCTGAGCCCTAAACCTTAGAACGGGGCCCTGAACCCTAGCAACGGAGCCCTAAGCCGGAGCCTGGAACCCTAGACCCTGAGCCCTAAACCCTAGAACGGGGCCCTGATCCCTAGCAACGGAGCCCTAAGCCGGAGCCTGGAACCCTAGACCCTGAGCCCTAAACCCTAGAATGGGGCCCTGAACCCTAGCAACGGAGCCCTAAGCCCTAACACGGAGCCTGGAACCCTAGACCCTGAGCCCTAAACCTTCGAAAGGGGCCCTGAACCCTAGCAACGGAGCCCTAACACGGAGCCTGGAACCCTAGACCCTGAGCCCTAAACCTTAGAACGGGGCCCTGAACCCTAGCAACGGAGCCCTAAGCCGGAGCCTGGAACCCTAGACCCTGAGCCCTAAACCCTAGAACGGGGCCCTGATCCCTAGCAACGGAGCCCTAACCCGGAGCCTGGAACCCTAGACCCTGAGCCCTAAACCCTAGAACGGGGCCCTGAACCCTAGCAACGGAGCCCTAAGCCCTAACCCGGAGCCTGGAACCCTAGACCCTGAGCCCTAAACCTTAGAACGGGGCCCTGAACCCTAGCAACGGAGCCCTAAGCCGGAGCCTGGAACCCTAGACCCTGAGCCCTAAACCCTAGAATGGGGCCCTGAACCCTAGCAACGGAGCCCTAAGCCCTAACCCGGAGCCTGGAACCCTAGACCCTGAGCCCTAAACCCTAGAACGGGGCCCTGAACCCTAGCAACGGAGCCCGAAGCCCTAACCCGGAGCCTGGAACCCTAGACCCTGAGCCCTAAACCTTCGAAAGGGGCCCTGAACCCTAGCAACGGAGCCCTAAGCCGGAGCCTGGAACCCTAGACCCTGAGCCCTAAACCTTCGAAAGGGGCCCTGATCCCTAGCAACGGAGCCCTAAGCCGGAGCCTGGAACCCTAGACCCTGAGCCCTAAACCCTAGAACGGGGCCCTGATCCCTAGCAACGGAGCCCTAAGCCGGAGCCTGGAACCCTAGACCCTGAGCCCTAAACCCTAGAATGGGGCCCTGAACCCTAGCAACGGAGCCCTAAGCCCTAACCCGGAGCCTGGAACCCTAGACCCTGAGCCCTAAACCTTAGAACGGGGCCCTGAACCCTAGCAACGGAGCCCTAAGCCGGAGCCTGGAACCCTAGACCCTGAGCCCTAAACCCTAGAACGGGGCCCTGAACCCTAGCAACGGAGCCCGAAGCCCTAACCCGGAGCCTGGAACCCTAGACCCTGAGCCCTAAACCTTCGAAAGGGGCCCTGAACCCTAGCAACGGAGCCCCAACCCGGAGCCTGGAACCCTAGACCCTGAGCCCTAAACCTTAGAACGGGGCCCTGAACCCTAGCAACGGAGCCCTAAGCCGGAGCCTGGAACCCTAGACCCTGAGCCCTAAACCCTAGAATGGGGCCCTGAACCCTAGCAACGGAGCCCTAAGCCCTAACACGGAGCCTGGAACCCTAGACCCTGAGCCCTAAACCTTAGAACGGGGCCCTGAACCCTAGCAACGGAGCCCTAAGCCGGAGCCTGGAACCCTAGACCCTGAGCCCTAAACCTTAGAACGGGGCCCTGAACCCTAGCAACGGAGCCCTAAGCCGGAGCCTGTAACCCTAGACCCTGAGCCCTAAACCCTAGAACGGGGCCCTGATCCCTAGCAACGGAGCCCTAAGCCGGAGCCTGGAACCCTAGACCCTGAGCCCTAAACCCTAGAACGGGGCCCTGATCCCTAGCAACGGAGCCCTAAGCCGGAGCCTGGAACCCTAGACCCTGAGCCCTAAACCCTAGAATGGGGCCCTGAACCCTAGCAACGGAGCCCTAAGCCCTAACACGGAGCCTGGAACCCTAGACCCTGAGCCCTAAACCCTAGAACGGGGCCCTGAACCCTAGCAACGGAGCCCTAAGCCCCAACCCGGAGCCTGGAACCCTAGACCCTGAGCCCTAAACCCTAGAACGGGGCCCTGATCCCTAGCAACGGAGCCCTAAGCCGGAGCCTGGAACCCTAGACTCTGAGCCCTAAACCCTAGAATGGGGCCCTGAACCCTAGCAACGGAGCCCTAAGCCCTAACCCAAAGCCTGGAACCCTAGACCCTGAGCCCTAAACCCTAGAACGGGGCCCTGATCCCTAGCAACGGAGCCCTAACCCGGAGCCTGGAACCCTAGACCCTGAGCCCTAAACCCTAGAACGGGGCCCTGATCCCTAGCAACGGAGCCCTAAGCCGGAGCCTGGAACCCTAGACCCTGAGCCCTAAACCCTAGAATGGGGCCCTGAACCCTAGCAACGGAGCCCTAAGCCCTAAGCCGGAGCCTGGAACCCTAGACCCTGAGCCCTAAACCTTCGAAAGGGGCCCTGAACCCTAGCAACGGAGCCCCAACCCGGAGCCTGGAACCCTAGACCCTGAGCCCTAAACCTTAGAACGGGGCCCTGAACCCTAGCAACGGAGCCCTAAGCCGGAGCCTGGAACCCTAGACCCTGAGCCCTAAACCCTAGAATGGGGCCCTGAACCCTAGCAACGGAGCCCTAAGCCCTAACACGGAGCCTGGAACCCTAGACCCTGAGCCCTAAACCTTAGAACGGGGCCCTGAACCCTAGCAACGGAGCCCTAAGCCGGAGCCTGGAACCCTAGACCCTGAGCCCTAAACCTTAGAACGGGGCCCTGATCCCTAGCAACGGAGCCCTAAGCCGGAGCCTGGAACCCTAGACCCTGAGCCCTAAACCTTAGAACGGGGCCCTGAACCCTAGCAACGGAGCCCTAAGCCGGAGCCTGGAACCCTAGACCCTGAGCCCTAAACCCTAGAATGGGGCCCTGAACCCTAGCAACGGAGCCCTAAGCCCTAACCCGGAGCCTGGAACCCTAGACCCTGAGCCCTAAACCCTAGAACGGGGCCCTGAACCCTAGCAACGGAGCCCTAAGCCCTAACACGGAGCCTGGAACCCTAGACCCTGAGCCCTAAACCCTAGAACGGGGCCCTGATCCCTAGCAACGGAGCCCTAAGCCGGAGCCTGGAACCCTAGACCCTGAGCCCTAAACCCTAGAATGGGGCCCTGAACCCTAGCAACGGAGCCCTAAGCCCTAACACGGAGCCTGGAACCCTAGACCCTGAGCCCTAAACCTTAGAACGGGGCCCTGAACCCTAGCAACGGAGCCCCAACCCGGAGCCTGGAACCCTAGACCCTGAGCCCTAAACCCTAGAATGGGGCCCTGAACCCTAGCAACGGAGCCCTAAGCCCTAACCCGGAGCCTGGAACCCTAGACCCTGAGCCCTAAACCCTAGAATGGGGCCCTGAACCCTAGCAACGGAGCCCTAAGCCCTAACCCGGAGCCTGGAACCCTAGACCCTGAGCCCTAAACCTTAGAACGGGGCCCTGAACCCTAGCAACGGAGCCCTAAGCCGGAGCCTGGAACCCTAGACTCTGAGCCCTAAACCCTAGAATGGGGCCCTGAACCCTAGCAACGGAGCCCTAAGCCCTAACACGGAGCCTGGAACCCTAGACCCTGAGCCCTAAACCTTAGAACGGGGCCCTGAACCCTAGCAACGGAGCCCTAAGCCGGAGCCTGGAACCCTAGACCCTGAGCCCTAAACCCTAGAACGGGGCCCTGATCCCTAGCAACGGAGCCCTAACCCGGAGCCTGGAACCCTAGACCCTGAGCCCTAAACCCTAGAACGGGGCCCTGATCCCTAGCAACGGAGCCCTAAGCCGGAGCCTGGAACCCTAGACCCTGAGCCCTAAACCCTAGAATGGGGCCCTGAACCCTAGCAACGGAGCCCTAAGCCCTAACACGGAGCCTGGAACCCTAGACCCTGAGCCCTAAACCTTAGAACGGGGCCCTGAACCCTAGCAACGGAGCCCTAAGCCGGAGCCTGGAACCCTAGACCCTGAGCCCTAAACCCTAGAACGGGGCCCTGATCCCTAGCAACGGAGCCCTAAGCCGGAGCCTGGAACCCTAGACCCTGAGCCCTAAACCTTAGAACGGGGCCCTGATCCCTAGCAACGGAGCCCTAAGCCGGAGCCTGGAACCCTAGACCCTGAGCCCTAAACCTTAGAACGGGGCCCTGAACCCTAGCAACGGAGCCCTAAGCCGGAGCCTGGAACCCTAGACCCTGAGCCCTAAACCCTAGAATGGGGCCCTGAACCCTAGCAACGGAGCCCTAAGCCCTAACACGGAGCCTGGAACCCTAGACCCTGAGCCCTAAACCTTAGAACGGGGCCCTGAACCCTAGCAACGGAGCCCTAAGCCCTAACCCAAAGCCTGGAACCCTAGACCCTGAGCCCTAAACCCTAGAATGGGGCCCTGATCCCTAGCAACGGAGCCCTAACCCGGAGCCTGGAACCCTAGACCCTGAGCCCTAAACCCTAGAACTGGGCCCTGATCCCTAGCAACGGAGCCCTAAGCCGGAGCCTGGAACCCTAGACCCTGAGCCCTAAACCCTAGAACGGGGCCCTGATCCCTAGCAACGGAGCCCTAAGCCGGAGCCTGGAACCCTAGACCCTGAGCCCTAAACCTTAGAACGGGGCCCTGAACCCTAGCAACGGAGCCCTAAGCCGGAGCCTGGAACCCTAGACCCTGAGCCCTAAACCCTAGAACGGGGCCCTGATCCCTAGCAACGGAGCCCTAAGCCGGAGCCTGGAACCCTAGACCCTGAGCCCTAAACCTTAGAACGGGGCCCTGATCCCTAGCAACGGAGCCCTAAGCCGGAGCCTGGAACCCTAGACCCTGAGCCCTAAACCTTAGAACGGGGCCCTGAACCCTAGCAACGGAGCCCTAAGCCGGAGCCTGGAACCCTAGACCCTGAGCCCTAAACCCTAGAATGGGGCCCTGAACCCTAGCAACGGAGCCCTAAGCCCTAACACGGAGCCTGGAACCCTAGACCCTGAGCCCTAAACCTTAGAACGGGGCCCTGAACCCTAGCAACGGAGCCCTAAGCCCTAACCCAAAGCCTGGAACCCTAGACCCTGAGCCCTAAACCCTAGAATGGGGCCCTGATCCCTAGCAACGGAGCCCTAACCCGGAGCCTGGAACCCTAGACCCTGAGCCCTAAACCCTAGAACTGGGCCCTGATCCCTAGCAACGGAGCCCTAAGCCGGAGCCTGGAACCCTAGACCCTGAGCCCTAAACCCTAGAACGGGGCCCTGATCCCTAGCAACGGAGCCCTAAGCCGGAGCCTGGAACCCTAGACCCTGAGCCCTAAACCCTAGAATGGGGCCCTGAACCCTAGCAACGGAGCCCTAAGCCCTAACACGGAGCCTGGAACCCTAGACCCTGAGCCCTAAACCTTAGAACGGGGCCCTGAACCCTAGCAACGGAGCCCCAACCCGGAGCCTGGAACCCTAGACCCTGAGCCCTAAACCCTAGAATGGGGCCCTGAACCCTAGCAACGGAGCCCTAAGCCCTAACCCGGAGCCTGGAACCCTAGACCCTGAGCCCTAAACCCTAGAATGGGGCCCTGAACCCTAGCAACGGAGCCCTAAGCCCTAACCCGGAGCCTGGAACCCTAGACCCTGAGCCCTAAACCTTAGAACGGGGCCCTGAACCCTAGCAACGGAGCCCTAAGCCGGAGCCTGGAACCCTAGACCCTGAGCCCTAAACCTTAGAACGGGGCCCTGAACCCTAGCAACGGAGCCCTAAGCCGGAGCCTGGAACCCTAGACCCTGAGCCCTAAACCCTAGAACGGGGCCCTGATCCCTAGCAACGGAGCCCTAAGCCGGAGCCTGGAACCCTAGACCCTGAGCCCTAAACCCTAGAACGGGGCCCTGATCCCTAGCAACGGAGCCCTAACCCGGAGCCTGGAACCCTAGACCCTGAGCCCTAAACCCTAGAACTGGGCCCTGATCCCTAGCAACGGAGCCCTAAGCCGGAGCCTGGAACCCTAGACCCTGAGCCCTAAACCCTAGAATGGGGCCCTGAACCCTAGCAACGGAGCCCTAAGCCCTAACACGGAGCCTGGAACCCTAGACCCTGAGCCCTAAACCCTAGAACGGGGCCCTGATCCCTAGCAACGGAGCCCTAAGCCGGAGCCTGGAACCCTAGACCCTGAGCCCTAAACCTTAGAACGGGGCCCTGAACCCTAGCAACGGAGCCCTAAGCCGGAGCCTGTAACCCTAGACCCTGAGCCCTAAACCCTAGAACGGGGCCCTGATCCCTAGCAACGGAGCCCTAAGCCGGAGCCTGGAACCCTAGACCCTGAGCCCTAAACCCTAGAACGGGGCCCTGATCCCTAGCAACGGAGCCCTAAGCCGGAGCCTGGAACCCTAGACCCTGAGCCCTAAACCCTAGAATGGGGCCCTGAACCCTAGCAACGGAGCCCTAAGCCCTAACACGGAGCCTGGAACCCTAGACCCTGAGCCCTAAACCTTAGAACGGGGCCCTGAACCCTAGCAACGGAGCCCTAAGCCGGAGCCTGGAACCCTAGACCCTGAGCCCTAAACCCTAGAACGGGGCCCTGAACCCTAGCAACGGAGCCCGAAGCCCTAACCCGGAGCCTGGAACCCTAGACCCTGAGCCCTAAACCTTCGAAAGGGGCCCTGAACCCTAGCAACGGAGCCCTAAGCCGGAGCCTGGAACCCTAGACCCTGAGCCCTAAACCCTAGAACGGGGCCCTGAACCCTAGCAACGGAGCCCTAAGCCCCAACCCGGAGCCTGGAACCCTAGACCCTGAGCCCTAAACCCTAGAACGGGGCCCTGAACCCTAGCAACGGAGCCCTAAGCCCTAACCCAAAGCCTGGAACCCTAGACCCTGAGCCCTAAACCCTAGAATGGGGCCCTGATCCCTAGCAACGGAGCCCTAACCCGGAGCCTGGAACCCTAGACCCTGAGCCCTAAACCCTAGAACTGGGCCCTGATCCCTAGCAACGGAGCCCTAAGCCGGAGCCTGGAACCCTAGACCCTGAGCCCTAAACCCTAGAATGGGGCCCTGAACCCTAGCAACGGAGCCCTAAGCCCTAACCCGGAGCCTGGAACCCTAGACCCTGAGCCCTAAACCTTAGAACGGGGCCCTGAACCCTAGCAACGGAGCCCTAAGCCGGAGCCTGGAACCCTAGACCCTGAGCCCTAAACCTTAGAACGGGGCCCTGAACCCTAGCAACGGAGCCCTAAGCCGGAGCCTGGAACCCTAGACCCTGAGCCCTAAACCCTAGAACGGGGCCCTGAACCCTAGCAACGGAGCCCTAAGCCCCAACACGGAGCCTGGAACCCTAGACCCTGAGCCCTAAACCCTAGAACGGGGCCCTGAACCCTAGCAACGGAGCCCGAAGCCCTAACCCGGAGCCTGGAACCCTAGACCCTGAGCCCTAAACCTTCGAAAGGGGCCCTGAACCCTAGCAACGGAGCCCTAAGCCGGAGCCTGGAACCCTAGACCCTGAGCCCTAAACCCTAGAACGGGGCCCTGATCCCTAGCAACGGAGCCCTAAGCCGGAGCCTGGAACCCTAGACCCTGAGCCCTAAACCCTAGAATGGGGCCCTGAACCCTAGCAACGGAGCCCTAAGCCCTAACACGGAGCCTGGAACCCTAGACCCTGAGCCCTAAACCTTAGAACGGGGCCCTGAACCCTAGCAACGGAGCCCTAAGCCGGAGCCTGGAACCCTAGACCCTGAGCCCTAAACCCTAGAATGGGGCCCTGAACCCTAGCAACGGAGCCCTAAGCCCTAACACGGAGCCTGGAACCCTAGACCCTGAGCCCTAAACCTTAGAACGGGGCCCTGAACCCTAGCAACGGAGCCCTAAGCCGGAGCCTGGAACCCTAGACCCTGAGCCCTAAACCCTAGAATGGGGCCCTGAACCCTAGCAACGGAGCCCTAAGCCCTAACCCGGAGCCTGGAACCCTAGACCCTGAGCCCTAAACCTTAGAACGGGGCCCTGAACCCTAGCAACGGAGCCCTAAGCCGGAGCCTGGAAACCTAGACCCTGAGCCCTAAACCCTAGAACGGGGCCCTGATCCCTAGCAACGGAGCCCTAAGCCGGAGCCTGGAACCCTAGACCCTGAGCCCTAAACCTTAGAACGGGGCCCTGAACCCTAGCAACGGAGCCCTAAGCCGGAGCCTGGAACCCTAGACCCTGAGCCCTAAACCCTAGAATGGGGCCCTGAACCCTAGCAACGGAGCCCTAAGCCCTAACCCGGAGCCTGGAACCCTAGACCCTGAGCCCTAAACCTTAGAACGGGGCCCTGAACCCTAGCAACGGAGCCCTAAGCCGGAGCCTGTAACCCTAGACCCTGAGCCCTAAACCTTAGAACGGGGCCCTGAACCCTAGCAACGGAGCCCTAAGCCGGAGCCTGGAACCCTAGACCCTGAGCCCTAAACCCTAGAATGGGGCCCTGAACCCTAGCAACGGAGCCCTAAGCCCTAACACGGAGCCTGGAACCCTAGACCCTGAGCCCTAAACCTTAGAACGGGGCCCTGAACCCTAGCAACGGAGCCCTAAGCCGGAGCCTGGAACCCTAGACCCTGAGCCCTAAACCCTAGAATGGGGCCCTGAACCCTAGCAACGGAGCCCTAAGCCCTAACACGGAGCCTGGAACCCTAGACCCTGAGCCCTAAACCTTAGAACGGGGCCCTGAACCCTAGCAACGGAGCCCTAAGCCGGAGCCTGGAACCCTAGACCCTGAGCCCTAAACCCTAGAACGGGGACCTGAACCCTAGCAACGGAGCCCTAAGCCCTAACACGGAGCCTGGAACCCTAGACCCTGAGCCCTAAACCTTAGAACGGGGCCCTGAACCCTAGCAACGGAGCCCTAAGCCGGAGCCTGGAAACCTAGACCCTGAGCCCTAAACCCTAGAACGGGGCCCTGATCCCTAGCAACGGAGCCCCAACCCGGAGCCTGGAACCCTAGACCCTGAGCCCTAAACCCTAGAATGGGGCCCTGAACCCTAGCAACGGAGCCCTAAGCCCTAACACGGAGCCTGGAACCCTAGACCCTGAGCCCTAAACCCTAGAACGGGGCCCTGAACCCTAGCAACGGAGCCCTAAGCCGGAGCCTGGAACCCTAGACCCTGAGCCCTAAACCCTAGAACGGGGCCCTGATCCCTAGCAACGGAGCCCTAAGCCGGAGCCTGGAACCCTAGACCCTGAGCCCTAAACCTTAGAACGGGGCCCTGAACCCTAGCAACGGAGCCCTAAGCCGGAGCCTGGAACCCTAGACCCTGAGCCCTAAACCCTAGAACGGGGCCCTGATCCCTAGCAACGGAGCCCTAAGCCGGAGCCTGGAACCCTAGACTCTGAGCCCTAAACCCTAGAATGGGGCCCTGAACCCTAGCAACGGAGCCCTAAGCCCTAACACGGAGCCTGGAACCCTAGACCCTGAGCCCTAAACCCTAGAACGGGGCCCTGATCCCTAGCAACGGAGCCCTAAGCCGGAGCCTGGAACCCTAGACCCTGAGCCCTAAACCCTAGAATGGGGCCCTGAACCCTAGCAACGGAGCCCTAAGCCCTAACACGGAGCCTGGAACCCTAGACCCTGAGCCCTAAACCTTAGAACGGGGCCCTGAACCCTAGCAACGGAGCCCTAAGCCGGAGCCTGGAACCCTAGACCCTGAGCCCTAAACCTTAGAACGGGGCCCTGAACCCTAGCAACGGAGCCCTAAGCCGGAGCCTGGAACCCTAGACCCTGAGCCCTAAACCCTAGAACGGGGCCCTGATCCCTAGCAACGGAGCCCTAAGCCGGAGCCTGGAACCCTAGACTCTGAGCCCTAAACCCTAGAATGGGGCCCTGAACCCTAGCAACGGAGCCCTAAGCCCTAACACGGAGCCTGGAACCCTAGACCCTGAGCCCTAAACCTTAGAACGGGGCCCTGAACCCTAGCAACGGAGCCCTAACCCGGAGCCTGGAACCCTAGACCCTGAGCCCTAAACCCTAGAACGGGGCCCTGATCCCTAGCAACGGAGCCCTAAGCCGGAGCCTGGAACCCTAGACCCTGAGCCCTAAACCTTAGAAAGGGGCCCTGAACCCTAGCAACGGAGCCCTAAGCCGGAGCCTGGAACCCTAGACTCTGAGCCCTAAACCCTAGAATGGGGCCCTGAACCCTAGCAACGGAGCCCTAAGCCCTAACACGGAGCCTGGAACCCTAGACCCTGAGCCCTAAACCTTAGAACGGGGCCCTGAACCCTAGCAACGGAGCCCTAACCCGGAGCCTGGAACCCTAGACCCTGAGCCCTAAACCCTAGAACGGGGCCCTGATCCCTAGCAACGGAGCCCTAAGCCGGAGCCTGGAACCCTAGACCCTGAGCCCTAAACCTTAGAACGGGGCCCTGAACCCTAGCAACGGAGCCCTAAGCCGGAGCCTGGAACCCTAGACCCTGAGCCCTAAACCCTAGAATGGGGCCCTGAACCCTAGCAACGGAGCCCTAAGCCCTAACCCGGAGCCTGGAACCCTAGACCCTGAGCCCTAAACCTTAGAACGGGGCCCTGAACCCTAGCAACGGAGCCCTAAGCCGGAGCCTGGAACCCTAGACCCTGAGCCCTAAACCCTAGAACGGGGCCCTGAACCCTAGCAACGGAGCCCTAAGCCCTAACACGGAGCCTGGAACCCTAGACCCTGAGCCCTAAACCTTAGAACGGGGCCCTGAACCCTAGCAACGGAGCCCTAAGCCGGAGCCTGGAACCCTAGACCCTGAGCCCTAAACCCTAGAACGGGGCCCTGATCCCTAGCAACGGAGCCCTAAGCCGGAGCCTGGAACCCTAGACCCTGAGCCCTAAACCTTAGAACGGGGCCCTGAACCCTAGCAACGGAGCCCTAAGCCGGAGCCTGGAAACCTAGACCCTGAGCCCTAAACCCTAGAACGGGGCCCTGATCCCTAGCAACGGAGCCCTAAGCCGGAGCCTGGAACCCTAGACTCTGAGCCCTAAACCCTAGAATGGGGCCCTGAACCCTAGCAACGGAGCCCTAAGCCCTAACACGGAGCCTGGAACCCTAGACCCTGAGCCCTAAACCTTAGAACGGGGCCCTGAACCCTAGCAACGGAGCCCTAACCCGGAGCCTGGAACCCTAGACCCTGAGCCCTAAACCCTAGAACGGGGCCCTGATCCCTAGCAACGGAGCCCTAAGCCGGAGCCTGGAACCCTAGACCCTGAGCCCTAAACCTTAGAACGGGGCCCTGAACCCTAGCAACGGAGCCCTAAGCCGGAGCCTGGAACCCTAGACCCTGAGCCCTAAACCCTAGAATGGGGCCCTGAACCCTAGCAACGGAGCCCTAAGCCCTAACCCGGAGCCTGGAACCCTAGACCCTGAGCCCTAAACCTTAGAACGGGGCCCTGAACCCTAGCAACGGAGCCCTAAGCCGGAGCCTGTAACCCTAGACCCTGAGCCCTAAACCCTAGAACGGGGCCCTGATCCCTAGCAACGGAGCCCTAAGCCGGAGCCTGGAACCCTAGACCCTGAGCCCTAAACCCTAGAACGGGGCCCTGATCCCTAGCAACGGAGCCCTAAGCCGGAGCCTGGAACCCTAGACCCTGAGCCCTAAACCCTAGAATGGGGCCCTGAACCCTAGCAACGGAGCCCTAAGCCCTAACACGGAGCCTGGAACCCTAGACCCTGAGCCCTAAACCCTAGAACGGGGCCCTGATCCCTAGCAACGGAGCCCTAAGCCGGAGCCTGGAACCCTAGACCCTGAGCCCTAAACCCTAGAATGGGGCCCTGAACCCTAGCAACGGAGCCCTAAGCCCTAACACGGAGCCTGGAACCCTAGACCCTGAGCCCTAAACCTTAGAACGGGGCCCTGAACCCTAGCAACGGAGCCCTAAGCCGGAGCCTGGAACCCTAGACCCTGAGCCCTAAACCCTAGAACGGGGACCTGAACCCTAGCAACGGAGCCCTAAGCCCTAAGCCGGAGCCTGGAACCCTAGACCCTGAGCCCTAAACCTTAGAACGGGGCCCTGAACCCTAGCAACGGAGCCCTAAGCCGGAGCCTGGAACCCTAGACCCTGAGCCCTAAACCCTAGAATGGGGCCCTGAACCCTAGCAACGGAGCCCTAAGCCCTAACCCGGAGCCTGGAACCCTAGACCCTGAGCCCTAAACCTTAGAACGGGGCCCTGAACCCTAGCAACGGAGCCCTAAGCCGGAGCCTGGAACCCTAGACCCTGAGCCCTAAACCCTAGAATGGGGCCCTGAACCCTAGCAACGGAGCCCTAAGCCCTAACACAAAGCCTGGAACCCTAGACCCTGAGCCCTAAACCCTAGAACGGGGCCCTGATCCCTAGCAACGGAGCCCTAAGCCGGAGCCTGGAACCCTAGACCCCGAGCCCTAAACCCTAGAACGGGGCCCTGAACCCTAGCAACGGAGCCCTAAGCCCTAACCCGGAGCCTGGAACCCTAGACCCTGAGCCCTAAACCCTAGAACGGGGCCCTGAACCCTAGCAAGGGAGCCCTAAGCCCCAACCCGGAGCCTGGAACCCTAGACCCTGAGCCCTAAACCCTAGAACGGGGCCCTGAACCCTAGCAACGGAGCCCTAAGCCCCAACCCGGAGCCTGGAACCCTAGACCCTGAGCCCTAAACCCTAAAACGGGGCCCTGAACCCTAGCAACGGAGCCCGAAGCCCTAACCCGGAGCCTGGAACCCTAGACCCTGAGCCCTAAACCTTCGAAAGGGGCCCTGAACCCTAGCAACGGAGCCCTAAGCCGGAGCCTGGAACCCTAGACCCTGAGCCCTAAACCCTAGAACGGGGCCCTGATCCCTAGCAACGGAGCCCTAACCCGGAGCCTGGAACCCTAGACCCTGAGCCCTAAACCCTAGAACGGGGCCCTGATCCCTAGCAACGGAGCCCTAAGCCGGAGCCTGGAACCCTAGACTCTGAGCCCTAAACCCTAGAATGGGGCCCTGAACCCTAGCAACGGAGCCCTAAGCCCTAACACGGAGCCTGGAACCCTAGACCCTGAGCCCTAAACCTTAGAACGGGGCCCTGAACCCTAGCAACGGAGCCCTAAGCCGGAGCCTGGAACCCTAGACCCTGAGCCCTAAACCCTAGAACGGGGCCCTGAACCCTAGCAACGGAGCCCTAAGCCCTAACACGGAGCCTGGAACCCTAGACCCTGAGCCCTAAACCCTAGAACGGGGCCCTGATCCCTAGCAACGGAGCCCTAAGCCGGAGCCTGGAACCCTAGACCCTGAGCCCTAAACCCTAGAACGGGGCCCTGATCCCTAGCAACGGAGCCCTAAGCCGGAGCCTGGAACCCTAGACCCTGAGCCCTAAACCCTAGAATGGGGCCCTGAACCCTAGCAACGGAGCCCTAAGCCCTAACACGGAGCCTGGAACCCTAGACCCTGAGCCCTAAACCCTAGAACGGGGCCCTGATCCCTAGCAACGGAGCCCTAAGCCGGAGCCTGGAACCCTAGACTCTGAGCCCTAAACCCTAGAATGGGGCCCTGAACCCTAGCAACGGAGCCCTAAGCCCTAACACGGAGCCTGGAACCCTAGACCCTGAGCCCTAAACCTTAGAACGGGGCCCTGAACCCTAGCAACGGAGCCCTAAGCCGGAGCCTGGAACCCTAGACCCTGAGCCCTAAACCCTAGAACGGGGCCCTGATCCCTAGCAACGGAGCCCTAAGCCGGAGCCTGGAACCCTAGACCCTGAGCCCTAAACCTTAGAACGGGGCCCTGAACCCTAGCAACGGAGCCCTAAGCCGGAGCCTGGAACCCTAGACCCTGAGCCCTAAACCCTAGAACGGGGCCCTGATCCCTAGCAACGGAGCCCTAAGCCGGAGCCTGGAACCCTAGACTCTGAGCCCTAAACCCTAGAATGGGGCCCTGAACCCTAGCAACGGAGCCCTAAGCCCTAACACGGAGCCTGGAACCCTAGACCCTGAGCCCTAAACCTTAGAACGGGGCCCTGAACCCTAGCAACGGAGCCCTAAGCCGGAGCCTGGAACCCTAGACCCTGAGCCCTAAACCCTAGAATGGGGCCCTGATCCCTAGCAACGGAGCCCTAACACGGAGCCTGGAACCCTAGACCCTGAGCCCTAAACCTTAGAACGGGGCCCTGATCCCTAGCAACGGAGCCCTAAGCCGGAGCCTGGAACCCTAGACCCTGAGCCCTAAACCCTAGAATGGGGCCCTGAACCCTAGCAACGGAGCCCTAAGCCCTAAGCCGGAGCCTGGAACCCTAGACTCTGAGCCCTAAACCCTAGAATGGGGCCCTGAACCCTAGCAACGGAGCCCTAAGCCCTAACCCGGAGCCTGGAACCCTAGACCCTGAGCCCTAAACCTTAGAACGGGGCCCTGAACCCTAGCAACGGAGCCCTAAGCCGGAGCCTGGAACCCTAGACCCTGAGCCCTAAACCTTAGAACGGGGCCCTGAACCCTAGCAACGGAGCCCTAAGCCGGAGCCTGGAACCCTAGACCCTGAGCCCTAAACCTTAGAACGGGGCCCTGAACCCTAGCAACGGAGCCCTAACCCGGAGCCTGGAACCCTAGACCCTGAGCCCTAAACCTTCGAAAGGGGCCCTGAACCCTAGCAACGGAGCCCTAAGCCGGAGCCTGGAACCCTAGACCCTGAGCCCTAAACCCTAGAACGGGGCCCTGATCCCTAGCAACGGAGCCCTAAGCCGGAGCCTGGAACCCTAGACTCTGAGCCCTAAACCCTAGAATGGGGCCCTGAACCCTAGCAACGGAGCCCTAAGCCCTAACACGGAGCCTGGAACCCTAGACCCTGAGCCCTAAACCTTAGAACGGGGCCCTGAACCCTAGCAACGGAGCCCTAAGCCGGAGCCTGGAACCCTAGACTCTGAGCCCTAAACCCTAGAATGGGGCCCTGAACCCTAGCAACGGAGCCCTAAGCCCTAACACGGAGCCTGGAACCCTAGACCCTGAGCCCTAAACCTTAGAACGGGGCCCTGAACCCTAGCAACGGAGCCCTAAGCCGGAGCCTGGAACCCTAGACTCTGAGCCCTAAACCCTAGAATGGGGCCCTGAACCCTAGCAACGGAGCCCTAAGCCCTAACACGGAGCCTGGAACCCTAGACCCTGAGCCCTAAACCTTAGAACGGGGCCCTGAACCCTAGCAACGGAGCCCGAAGCCCTAACCCGGAGCCTGGAACCCTAGACCCTGAGCCCTAAACCTTCGAAAGGGGCCCTGAACCCTAGCAACGGAGCCCTAACACGGAGCCTGGAACCCTAGACCCTGAGCCCTAAACCTTAGAACGGGGCCCTGAACCCTAGCAACGGAGCCCTAAGCCGGAGCCTGGAACCCTAGACCCTGAGCCCTAAACCCTAGAACGGGGCCCTGATCCCTAGCAACGGAGCCCTAACCCGGAGCCTGGAACCCTAGACCCTGAGCCCTAAACCCTAGAACGGGGCCCTGATCCCTAGCAACGGAGCCCTAAGCCGGAGCCTGGAACCCTAGACCCTGAGCCCTAAACCCTAGAACGGGGCCCTGAACCCTAGCAACGGAGCCCTAAGCCCCAACCCGGAGCCTGGAACCCTAGACCCTGAGCCCTAAACCCTAGAATGGGGCCCTGAACCCTAGCAACGGAGCCCTAAGCCCTAACCCGGAGCCTGGAACCCTAGACCCTGAGCCCTAAACCTTCGAAAGGGGCCCTGAACCCTAGCAACGGAGCCCTAAGCCGGAGCCTGGAACCCTAGACCCTGAGCCCTAAACCCTAGAACGGGGCCCTGATCCCTAGCAACGGAGCCCTAACCCGGAGCCTGGAACCCTAGACCCTGAGCCCTAAACCCTAGAACGGGGCCCTGATCCCTAGCAACGGAGCCCTAAGCCGGAGCCTGGAACCCTAGACTCTGAGCCCTAAACCCTAGAATGGGGCCCTGAACCCTAGCAACGGAGCCCTAAGCCCTAACACGGAGCCTGGAACCCTAGACCCTGAGCCCTAAACCTTAGAACGGGGCCCTGAACCCTAGCAACGGAGCCCTAAGCCGGAGCCTGGAACCCTAGACTCTGAGCCCTAAACCCTAGAATGGGGCCCTGAACCCTAGCAACGGAGCCCTAAGCCCTAACACGGAGCCTGGAACCCTAGACCCTGAGCCCTAAACCTTAGAACGGGGCCCTGAACCCTAGCAACGGAGCCCTAAGCCGGAGCCTGGAACCCTAGACCCTGAGCCCTAAACCCTAGAACGGGGCCCTGATCCCTAGCAACGGAGCCCTAAGCCGGAGCCTGGAACCCTAGACCCTGAGCCCTAAACCTTAGAACGGGGCCCTGAACCCTAGCAACGGAGCCCTAAGCCGGAGCCTGGAACCCTAGACCCTGAGCCCTAAACCCTAGAATGGGGCCCTGAACCCTAGCAACGGAGCCCTAAGCCCTAACCCGGAGCCTGGAACCCTAGACCCTGAGCCCTAAACCTTAGAACGGGGCCCTGAACCCTAGCAACGGAGCCCTAAGCCGGAGCCTGGAACCCTAGACCCTGAGCCCTAAACCCTAGAACGGGGCCCTGATCCCTAGCAACGGAGCCCTAAGCCGGAGCCTGGAACCCTAGACCCTGAGCCCTAAACCTTAGAACGGGGCCCTGAACCCTAGCAACGGAGCCCTAAGCCGGAGCCTGGAACCCTAGACCCTGAGCCCTAAACCCTAGAATGGGGCCCTGAACCCTAGCAACGGAGCCCTAAGCCCTAACCCGGAGCCTGGAACCCTAGACCCTGAGCCCTAAACCTTAGAACGGGGCCCTGAACCCTAGCAACGGAGCCCTAAGCCGGAGCCTGGAACCCTAGACCCTGAGCCCTAAACCCTAGAACGGGGCCCTGATCCCTAGCAACGGAGCCCTAAGCCGGAGCCTGGAACCCTAGACCCTGAGCCCTAAACCCTAGAATGGGGCCCTGAACCCTAGCAACGGAGCCCTAAGCCCTAACCCGGAGCCTGGAACCCTAGACCCTGAGCCCTAAACCCTAGAACGGGGCCCTGATCCCTAGCAACGGAGCCCTAACCCGGAGCCTGGAACCCTAGACCCTGAGCCCTAAACCCTAGAACGGGGCCCTGAACCCTAGCAACGGAGCCCTAAGCCCTAACCCGGAGCCTGGAACCCTAGACCCTGAGCCCTAAACCTTAGAACGGGGCCCTGAACCCTAGCAACGGAGCCCTAAGCCGGAGCCTGGAACCCTAGACCCTGAGCCCTAAACCCTAGAACGGGGCCCTGATCCCTAGCAACGGAGCCCTAAGCCGGAGCCTGGAACCCTAGACCCTGAGCCCTAAACCCTAGAATGGGGCCCTGAACCCTAGCAACGGAGCCCTAAGCCCTAACACGGAGCCTGGAACCCTAGACCCTGAGCCCTAAACCTTAGAACGGGGCCCTGAACCCTAGCAACGGAGCCCTAAGCCGGAGCCTGGAACCCTAGACCCTGAGCCCTAAACCCTAGAACGGGGCCCTGATCCCTAGCAACGGAGCCCTAAGCCGGAGCCTGGAACCCTAGACCCTGAGCCCTAAACCCTAGAACGGGGCCCTGATCCCTAGCAACGGAGCCCTAAGCCGGAGCCTGGAACCCTAGACCCTGAGCCCTAAACCCTAGAATGGGGCCCTGAACCCTAGCAACGGAGCCCTAAGCCCTAACCCGGAGCCTGGAACCCTAGACCCTGAGCCCTAAACCTTAGAACGGGGCCCTGAACCCTAGCAACGGAGCCCTAAGCCGGAGCCTGGAACCCTAGACCCTGAGCCCTAAACCCTAGAACGGGGCCCTGAACCCTAGCAACGGAGCCCGAAGCCCTAACCCGGAGCCTGGAACCCTAGACCCTGAGCCCTAAACCTTCGAAAGGGGCCCTGAACCCTAGCAACGGAGCCCTAAGCCGGAGCCTGGAACCCTAGACCCTGAGCCCTAAACCCTAGAACGGGGCCCTGATCCCTAGCAACGGAGCCCTAAGCCGGAGCCTGGAACCCTAGACTCTGAGCCCTAAACCCTAGAATGGGGCCCTGAACCCTAGCAACGGAGCCCTAAGCCCTAACACGGAGCCTGGAACCCTAGACCCTGAGCCCTAAACCTTAGAACGGGGCCCTGAACCCTAGCAACGGAGCCCTAAGCCGGAGCCTGGAACCCTAGACCCTGAGCCCTAAACCCTAGAATGGGGCCCTGAACCCTAGCAACGGAGCCCGAAGCCCTAACCCGGAGCCTGGAACCCTAGACCCTGAGCCCTAAACCTTCGAAAGGGGCCCTGAACCCTAGCAACGGAGCCCTAAGCCGGAGCCTGGAACCCTAGACCCTGAGCCCTAAACCCTAGAACGGGGCCCTGATCCCTAGCAACGGAGCCCTAAGCCGGAGCCTGGAACCCTAGACTCTGAGCCCTAAACCCTAGAATGGGGCCCTGAACCCTAGCAACGGAGCCCTAAGCCCTAACACGGAGCCTGGAACCCTAGACCCTGAGCCCTAAACCTTAGAACGGGGCCCTGAACCCTAGCAACGGAGCCCTAAGCCGGAGCCTGGAACCCTAGACCCTGAGCCCTAAACCCTAGAATGGGGCCCTGAACCCTAGCAACGGAGCCCTAAGCCCTAACCCGGAGCCTGGAACCCTAGACCCTGAGCCCTAAACCTTCGAAAGGGGCCCTGAACCCTAGCAACGGAGCCCTAAGCCGGAGCCTGGAACCCTAGACCCTGAGCCCTAAACCCTAGAACGGGGCCCTGATCCCTAGCAACGGAGCCCTAAGCCGGAGCCTGGAACCCTAGACCCTGAGCCCTAAACCCTAGAACGGGGCCCTGAACCCTAGCAACGGAGCCCTAAGCCCTAACACGGAGCCTGGAACCCTAGACCCTGAGCCCTAAACCTTAGAACGGGGCCCTGAACCCTAGCAACGGAGCCCTAAGCCGGAGCCTGGAACCCTAGACCCTGAGCCCTAAACCTTCGAAAGGGGCCCTGAACCCTAGCAACGGAGCCCTAAGCCGGAGCCTGGAACCCTAGACTCTGAGCCCTAAACCCTAGAATGGGGCCCTGAACCCTAGCAACGGAGCCCGAAGCCCTAACCCGGAGCCTGGAACCCTAGACCCTGAGCCCTAAACCTTCGAAAGGGGCCCTGAACCCTAGCAACGGAGCCCTAAGCCGGAGCCTGGAACCCTAGACCCTGAGCCCTAAACCCTAGAACGGGGCCCTGAACCCTAGCAACGGAGCCCTAAGCCCTAACACGGAGCCTGGAACCCTAGACCCTGAGCCCTAAACCCTAGAACGGGGCCCTGATCCCTAGCAACGGAGCCCTAAGCCGGAGCCTGGAACCCTAGACCCTGAGCCCTAAACCCTAGAACGGGGCCCTGAACCCTAGCAACGGAGCCCTAAGCCCTAACACGGAGCCTGGAACCCTAGACCCTGAGCCCTAAACCTTAGAACGGGGCCCTGAACCCTAGCAACGGAGCCCTAAGCCGGAGCCTGGAACCCTAGACCCTGAGCCCTAAACCTTCGAAAGGGGCCCTGAACCCTAGCAACGGAGCCCTAAGCCGGAGCCTGGAACCCTAGACCCTGAGCCCTAAACCCTAGAATGGGGCCCTGAACCCTAGCAACGGAGCCCTAAGCCCTAACACGGAGCCTGGAACCCTAGACCCTGAGCCCTAAACCTTAGAACGGGGCCCTGAACCCTAGCAACGGAGCCCTAAGCCGGAGCCTGGAACCCTAGACCCTGAGCCCTAAACCCTAGAACGGGGCCCTGATCCCTAGCAACGGAGCCCTAAGCCGGAGCCTGGAACCCTAGACCCTGAGCCCTAAACCTTAGAACGGGGCCCTGAACCCTAGCAACGGAGCCCTAAGCCGGAGCCTGGAACCCTAGACCCTGAGCCCTAAACCCTAGAATGGGGCCCTGAACCCTAGCAACGGAGCCCTAAGCCCTAACCCGGAGCCTGGAACCCTAGACCCTGAGCCCTAAACCTTCGAAAGGGGCCCTGAACCCTAGCAACGGAGCCCTAAGCCGGAGCCTGGAACCCTAGACCCTGAGCCCTAAACCCTAGAACGGGGCCCTGATCCCTAGCAACGGAGCCCTAAGCCGGAGCCTGGAACCCTAGACCCTGAGCCCTAAACCCTAGAACGGGGCCCTGATCCCTAGCAACGGAGCCCTAAGCCGGAGCCTGGAACCCTAGACCCTGAGCCCTAAACCCTAGAATGGGGCCCTGAACCCTAGCAACGGAGCCCTAAGCCCTAAGCCGGAGCCTGTAACCCTAGACCCTGAGCCCTAAACCTTAGAACGGGGCCCTGAACCCTAGCAACGGAGCCCTAAGCCGGAGCCTGGAACCCTAGACCCTGAGCCCTAAACCCTAGAATGGGGCCCTGAACCCTAGCAACGGAGCCCTAAGCCCCAACACGGAGCCTGGAACCCTAGACCCTGAGCCCTAAACCCTAGAACGGGGCCCTGATCCCTAGCAACGGAGCCCTAAGCCGGAGCCTGGAACCCTAGACCCTGAGCCCTAAACCTTAGAACGGGGCCCTGAACCCTAGCAACGGAGCCCTAAGCCGGAGCCTGGAACCCTAGACCCTGAGCCCTAAACCCTAGAACGGGGCCCTGAACCCTAGCAACGGAGCCCTAAGCCCTAACCCAAAGCCTGGAACCCTAGACCCTGAGCCCTAAACCCTAGAACGGGGCCCTGATCCCTAGCAACGGAGCCCTAACCCGGAGCCTGGAACCCTAGACCCTGAGCCCTAAACCCTAGAACGGGGCCCTGAACCCTAGCAACGGAGCCCTAAGCCCTAACCCGGAGCCTGGAACCCTAGACCCTGAGCCCTAAACCTTAGAACGGGGCCCTGAACCCTAGCAACGGAGCCCTAAGCCGGAGCCTGGAACCCTAGACCCTGAGCCCTAAACCCTAGAACGGGGCCCTGATCCCTAGCAACGGAGCCCTAAGCCGGAGCCTGGAACCCTAGACCCTGAGCCCTAAACCCTAGAATGGGGCCCTGAACCCTAGCAACGGAGCCCTAAGCCCTAACCCGGAGCCTGGAACCCTAGACCCTGAGCCCTAAACCTTAGAACGGGGCCCTGAACCCTAGCAACGGAGCCCTAAGCCGGAGCCTGGAACCCTAGACCCTGAGCCCTAAACCCTAGAACGGGGCCCTGATCCCTAGCAACGGAGCCCTAAGCCGGAGCCTGGAACCCTAGACCCTGAGCCCTAAACCCTAGAATGGGGCCCTGAACCCTAGCAACGGAGCCCTAAGCCCTAACACGGAGCCTGGAACCCTAGACCCTGAGCCCTAAACCTTAGAACGGGGCCCTGAACCCTAGCAACGGAGCCCTAAGCCGGAGCCTGGAACCCTAGACCCTGAGCCCTAAACCCTAGAATGGGGCCCTGAACCCTAGCAACGGAGCCCTAAGCCCTAACACGGAGCCTGGAACCCTAGACCCTGAGCCCTAAACCTTAGAACGGGGCCCTGAACCCTAGCAACGGAGCCCTAAGCCGGAGCCTGGAACCCTAGACCCTGAGCCCTAAACCCTAGAACGGGGCCCTGAACCCTAGCAAGGGAGCCCTAAGCCCCAACCCGGAGCCTGGAACCCTAGACCCTGAGCCCTAAACCCTAGAACGGGGCCCTGAACCCTAGCAACGGAGCCCTAAGCCCCAACCCGGAGCCTGGAACCCTAGACCCTGAGCCCTAAACCCTAGAACGGGGCCCTGAACCCTAGCAACGGAGCCCGAAGCCCTAACCCGGAGCCTGGAACCCTAGACCCTGAGCCCTAAACCTTCGAAAGGGGCCCTGATCCCTAGCAACGGAGCCCTAAGCCGGAGCCTGGAACCCTAGACCCTGAGCCCTAAACCTTAGAACGGGGCCCTGAACCCTAGCAACGGAGCCCTAAGCCGGAGCCTGGAACCCTAGACCCTGAGCCCTAAACCCTAGAATGGGGCCCTGAACCCTAGCAACGGAGCCCTAAGCCCTAACACGGAGCCTGGAACCCTAGACCCTGAGCCCTAAACCTTAGAACGGGGCCCTGAACCCTAGCAACGGAGCCCTAAGCCGGAGCCTGGAACCCTAGACCCTGAGCCCTAAACCCTAGAACGGGGCCCTGATCCCTAGCAACGGAGCCCTAAGCCGGAGCCTGGAACCCTAGACCCTGAGCCCTAAACCCTAGAATGGGGCCCTGAACCCTAGCAACGGAGCCCTAAGCCCTAACACGGAGCCTGGAACCCTAGACCCTGAGCCCTAAACCTTAGAACGGGGCCCTGAACCCTAGCAACGGAGCCCTAAGCCGGAGCCTGGAACCCTAGACCCTGAGCCCTAAACCCTAGAACGGGGCCCTGATCCCTAGCAACGGAGCCCTAAGCCGGAGCCTGGAACCCTAGACCCTGAGCCCTAAACCTTAGAACGGGGCCCTGAACCCTAGCAACGGAGCCCTAAGCCGGAGCCTGGAACCCTAGACCCTGAGCCCTAAACCCTAGAACGGGGCCCTGATCCCTAGCAACGGAGCCCTAAGCCGGAGCCTGGAACCCTAGACTCTGAGCCCTAAACCCTAGAATGGGGCCCTGAACCCTAGCAACGGAGCCCTAAGCCCTAACACGGAGCCTGGAACCCTAGACCCTGAGCCCTAAACCTTAGAACGGGGCCCTGAACCCTAGCAACGGAGCCCTAAGCCGGAGCCTGGAACCCTAGACCCTGAGCCCTAAACCCTAGAATGGGGCCCTGAACCCTAGCAACGGAGCCCTAAGCCCTAACACGGAGCCTGGAACCCTAGACCCTGAGCCCTAAACCTTAGAACGGGGCCCTGAACCCTAGCAACGGAGCCCTAAGCCGGAGCCTGGAACCCTAGACCCTGAGCCCTAAACCCTAGAATGGGGCCCTGAACCCTAGCAACGGAGCCCTAAGCCCTAACCCGGAGCCTGGAACCCTAGACCCTGAGCCCTAAACCTTAGAACGGGGCCCTGAACCCTAGCAACGGAGCCCTAAGCCGGAGCCTGGAACCCTAGACCCTGAGCCCTAAACCCTAGAATGGGGCCCTGAACCCTAGCAACGGAGCCCTAAGCCCTAACACGGAGCCTGGAACCCTAGACCCTGAGCCCTAAACCTTAGAACGGGGCCCTGAACCCTAGCAACGGAGCCCTAAGCCGGAGCCTGGAACCCTAGACCCTGAGCCCTAAACCCTAGAACGGGGCCCTGATCCCTAGCAACGGAGCCCTAAGCCGGAGCCTGGAACCCTAGACCCTGAGCCCTAAACCCTAGAACGGGGACCTGAACCCTAGCAACGGAGCCCTAAGCCCTAAGCCGGAGCCTGGAACCCTAGACCCTGAGCCCTAAACCTTAGAACGGGGCCCTGAACCCTAGCAACGGAGCCCTAAGCCGGAGCCTGGAACCCTAGACCCTGAGCCCTAAACCCTAGAATGGGGCCCTGAACCCTAGCAACGGAGCCCTAAGCCCTAACCCGGAGCCTGGAACCCTAGACTCTGAGCCCTAAACCCTAGAACGGGGCCCTGAACCCTAGCAACGGAGCCCGAAGCCCTAACCCGGAGCCTGGAACCCTAGACCCTGAGCCCTAAACCTTCGAAAGGGGCCCTGAACCCTAGCAACGGAGCCCTAAGCCGGAGCCTGGAACCCTAGACCCTGAGCCCTAAACCCTAGAACGGGGCCCTGATCCCTAGCAACGGAGCCCTAAGCCGGAGCCTGGAACCCTAGACCCTGAGCCCTAAACCCTAGAATGGGGCCCTGAACCCTAGCAACGGAGCCCTAAGCCCTAACCCGGAGCCTGGAACCCTAGACCCTGAGCCCTAAACCTTAGAACGGGGCCCTGAACCCTAGCAACGGAGCCCTAAGCCGGAGCCTGGAACCCTAGACCCTGAGCCCTAAACCCTAGAACGGGGCCCTGATCCCTAGCAACGGAGCCCTAAGCCGGAGCCTGGAACCCTAGACCCTGAGCCCTAAACCCTAGAATGGGGCCCTGAACCCTAGCAACGGAGCCCTAAGCCCTAACACGGAGCCTGGAACCCTAGACCCTGAGCCCTAAACCTTAGAACGGGGCCCTGAACCCTAGCAACGGAGCCCTAAGCCGGAGCCTGGAACCCTAGACCCTGAGCCCTAAACCCTAGAACGGGGCCCTGATCCCTAGCAACGGAGCCCTAAGCCGGAGCCTGGAACCCTAGACCCTGAGCCCTAAACCCTAGAACGGGGCCCTGAACCCTAGCAACGGAGCCCTAAGCCCTAACACGGAGCCTGGAACCCTAGACCCTGAGCCCTAAACCCTAGAACGGGGCCCTGAACCCTAGCAACGGAGCCCGAAGCCCTAAGCCGGAGCCTGGAACCCTAGACCCTGAGCCCTAAACCCTAGAATGGGGCCCTGAACCCTAGCAACGGAGCCCGAAGCCCTAACCCGGAGCCTGGAACCCTAGACCCTGAGCCCTAAACCTTCGAAAGGGGCCCTGAACCCTAGCAACGGAGCCCTAAGCCGGAGCCTGGAACCCTAGACCCTGAGCCCTAAACCCTAGAACGGGGCCCTGATCCCTAGCAACGGAGCCCTAAGCCGGAGCCTGGAACCCTAGACTCTGAGCCCTAAACCCTAGAATGGGGCCCTGAACCCTAGCAACGGAGCCCTAAGCCCTAACACGGAGCCTGGAACCCTAGACCCTGAGCCCTAAACCCTAGAACGGGGCCCTGATCCCTAGCAACGGAGCCCTAAGCCGGAGCCTGGAACCCTAGACTCTGAGCCCTAAACCCTAGAATGGGGCCCTGAACCCTAGCAACGGAGCCCTAAGCCCTAACACGGAGCCTGGAACCCTAGACCCTGAGCCCTAAACCTTAGAACGGGGCCCTGATCCCTAGCAACGGAGCCCTAAGCCGGAGCCTGGAACCCTAGACCCTGAGCCCTAAACCTTAGAACGGGGCCCTGAACCCTAGCAACGGAGCCCTAAGCCGGAGCCTGGAACCCTAGACCCTGAGCCCTAAACCCTAGAACGGGGCCCTGAACCCTAGCAACGGAGCCCTAAGCCGGAGCCTGGAAACCTAGACCCTGAGCCCTAAACCCTAGAACGGGGCCCTGATCCCTAGCAACGGAGCCCTAAGCCGGAGCCTGTAACCCTAGACCCTGAGCCCTAAACCCTAGAACGGGGCCCTGATCCCTAGCAACGGAGCCCTAAGCCGGAGCCTGGAACCCTAGACCCTGAGCCCTAAACCCTAGAACGGGGCCCTGAACCCTAGCAACGGAGCCCTAAGCCCTAACACGGAGCCTGGAACCCTAGACCCTGAGCCCTAAACCCTAGAACGGGGCCCTGATCCCTAGCAACGGAGCCCTAAGCCGGAGCCTGGAACCCTAGACTCTGAGCCCTAAACCCTAGAATGGGGCCCTGAACCCTAGCAACGGAGCCCTAAGCCCTAACACGGAGCCTGGAACCCTAGACCCTGAGCCCTAAACCTTAGAACGGGGCCCTGAACCCTAGCAACGGAGCCCTAAGCCGGAGCCTGGAACCCTAGACCCTGAGCCCTAAACCCTAGAACGGGGCCCTGATCCCTAGCAACGGAGCCCTAAGCCGGAGCCTGGAACCCTAGACCCTGAGCCCTAAACCCTAGAATGGGGCCCTGAACCCTAGCAACGGAGCCCTAAGCCCTAACACGGAGCCTGGAACCCTAGACCCTGAGCCCTAAACCTTAGAACGGGGCCCTGAACCCTAGCAACGGAGCCCTAAGCCGGAGCCTGGAACCCTAGACCCTGAGCCCTAAACCCTAGAATGGGGCCCTGAACCCTAGCAACGGAGCCCTAAGCCCTAACACGGAGCCTGGAACCCTAGACCCTGAGCCCTAAACCTTAGAACGGGGCCCTGAACCCTAGCAACGGAGCCCTAAGCCGGAGCCTGGAACCCTAGACTCTGAGCCCTAAACCCTAGAATGGGGCCCTGAACCCTAGCAACGGAGCCCTAAGCCCTAACACGGAGCCTGGAACCCTAGACCCTGAGCCCTAAACCTTAGAACGGGGCCCTGAACCCTAGCAACGGAGCCCTAAGCCGGAGCCTGGAACCCTAGACCCTGAGCCCTAAACCCTAGAACGGGGCCCTGATCCCTAGCAACGGAGCCCTAAGCCGGAGCCTGGAACCCTAGACTCTGAGCCCTAAACCCTAGAACGGGGCCCTGAACCCTAGCAACGGAGCCCTAAGCCCCAACCCGGAGCCTGGAACCCTAGACCCTGAGCCCTAAACCCTAGAACGGGGCCCTGAACCCTAGCAACGGAGCCCGAAGCCCTAACCCGGAGCCTGGAACCCTAGACCCTGAGCCCTAAACCTTCGAAAGGGGCCCTGAACCCTAGCAACGGAGCCCTAAGCCGGAGCCTGGAACCCTAGACCCTGAGCCCTAAACCCTAGAACGGGGCCCTGATCCCTAGCAACGGAGCCCTAAGCCGGAGCCTGGAACCCTAGACCCTGAGCCCTAAACCCTAGAACGGGGCCCTGATCCCTAGCAACGGAGCCCTAAGCCGGAGCCTGGAACCCTAGACTCTGAGCCCTAAACCCTAGAATGGGGCCCTGAACCCTAGCAACGGAGCCCTAAGCCCTAACACGGAGCCTGGAACCCTAGACCCTGAGCCCTAAACCTTCGAAAGGGGCCCTGAACCCTAGCAACGGAGCCCTAAGCCGGAGCCTGGAACCCTAGACTCTGAGCCCTAAACCCTAGAATGGGGCCCTGAACCCTAGCAACGGAGCCCTAAGCCCTAACACGGAGCCTGGAACCCTAGACCCTGAGCCCTAAACCTTAGAACGGGGCCCTGAACCCTAGCAACGGAGCCCTAAGCCGGAGCCTGGAACCCTAGACCCTGAGCCCTAAACCCTAGAATGGGGCCCTGAACCCTAGCAACGGAGCCCTAAGCCCTAACACGGAGCCTGGAACCCTAGACCCTGAGCCCTAAACCCTAGAACGGGGCCCTGATCCCTAGCAACGGAGCCCTAAGCCGGAGCCTGGAACCCTAGACCCTGAGCCCTAAACCCTAGAATGGGGCCCTGAACCCTAGCAACGGAGCCCTAAGCCCTAACACGGAGCCTGGAACCCTAGACCCTGAGCCCTAAACCCTAGAACGGGGCCCTGATCCCTAGCAACGGAGCCCTAAGCCGGAGCCTGGAACCCTAGACCCTGAGCCCTAAACCCTAGAATGGGGCCCTGAACCCTAGCAACGGAGCCCTAAGCCCTAACACGGAGCCTGGAACCCTAGACCCTGAGCCCTAAACCCTAGAACGGGGCCCTGATCCCTAGCAACGGAGCCCTAAGCCGGAGCCTGGAACCCTAGACTCTGAGCCCTAAACCCTAGAATGGGGCCCTGAACCCTAGCAACGGAGCCCTAAGCCCTAACCCGGAGCCTGGAACCCTAGACCCTGAGCCCTAAACCTTAGAACGGGGCCCTGAACCCTAGCAACGGAGCCCTAAGCCGGAGCCTGGAACCCTAGACCCTGAGCCCTAAACCCTAGAACGGGGCCCTGATCCCTAGCAACGGAGCCCTAAGCCGGAGCCTGGAACCCTAGACCCTGAGCCCTAAACCCTAGAATGGGGCCCTGAACCCTAGCAACGGAGCCCTAAGCCCTAACACGGAGCCTGGAACCCTAGACCCTGAGCCCTAAACCTTAGAACGGGGCCCTGAACCCTAGCAACGGAGCCCTAAGCCGGAGCCTGGAACCCTAGACCCTGAGCCCTAAACCCTAGAATGGGGCCCTGAACCCTAGCAACGGAGCCCTAAGCCCTAACACGGAGCCTGGAACCCTAGACCCTGAGCCCTAAACCTTAGAACGGGGCCCTGAACCCTAGCAACGGAGCCCTAAGCCGGAGCCTGGAACCCTAGACTCTGAGCCCTAAACCCTAGAATGGGGCCCTGAACCCTAGCAACGGAGCCCTAAGCCCTAACCCGGAGCCTGGAACCCTAGACCCTGAGCCCTAAACCTTAGAACGGGGCCCTGAACCCTAGCAACGGAGCCCTAAGCCGGAGCCTGGAACCCTAGACCCTGAGCCCTAAACCCTAGAATGGGGCCCTGAACCCTAGCAACGGAGCCCGAAGCCCTAACCCGGAGCCTGGAACCCTAGACCCTGAGCCCTAAACCTTCGAAAGGGGCCCTGAACCCTAGCAACGGAGCCCTAAGCCGGAGCCTGGAACCCTAGACCCTGAGCCCTAAACCCTAGAATGGGGCCCTGAACCCTAGCAACGGAGCCCTAAGCCCTAAGCCGGAGCCTGGAACCCTAGACCCTGAGCCCTAAACCTTCGAAAGGGGCCCTGAACCCTAGCAACGGAGCCCTAAGCCGGAGCCTGGAACCCTAGACCCTGAGCCCTAAACCCTAGAACGGGGCCCTGATCCCTAGCAACGGAGCCCTAAGCCGGAGCCTGGAACCCTAGACCCTGAGCCCTAAACCTTAGAACGGGGCCCTGAACCCTAGCAACGGAGCCCTAAGCCGGAGCCTGGAACCCTAGACCCTGAGCCCTAAACCCTAGAATGGGGCCCTGAACCCTAGCAACGGAGCCCTAAGCCCTAACACGGAGCCTGGAACCCTAGACCCTGAGCCCTAAACCTTCGAAAGGGGCCCTGAACCCTAGCAACGGAGCCCTAAGCCGGAGCCTGGAACCCTAGACCCTGAGCCCTAAACCCTAGAACGGGGCCCTGATCCCTAGCAACGGAGCCCTAAGCCGGAGCCTGGAACCCTAGACCCTGAGCCCTAAACCCTAGAACGGGGCCCTGATCCCTAGCAACGGAGCCCTAAGCCGGAGCCTGGAACCCTAGACTCTGAGCCCTAAACCCTAGAATGGGGCCCTGAACCCTAGCAACGGAGCCCTAAGCCCTAACACGGAGCCTGGAACCCTAGACCCTGAGCCCTAAACCTTAGAACGGGGCCCTGAACCCTAGCAACGGAGCCCTAAGCCGGAGCCTGGAACCCTAGACCCTGAGCCCTAAACCCTAGAATGGGGCCCTGAACCCTAGCAACGGAGCCCTAAGCCCTAACCCGGAGCCTGGAACCCTAGACCCTGAGCCCTAAACCTTAGAACGGGGCCCTGAACCCTAGCAACGGAGCCCTAAGCCGGAGCCTGGAAACCTAGACCCTGAGCCCTAAACCCTAGAACGGGGCCCTGATCCCTAGCAACGGAGCCCTAAGCCGGAGCCTGGAACCCTAGACTCTGAGCCCTAAACCCTAGAATGGGGCCCTGAACCCTAGCAACGGAGCCCTAAGCCCTAACACGGAGCCTGGAACCCTAGACCCTGAGCCCTAAACCTTAGAACGGGGCCCTGAACCCTAGCAACGGAGCCCTAAGCCGGAGCCTGGAACCCTAGACTCTGAGCCCTAAACCCTAGAATGGGGCCCTGAACCCTAGCAACGGAGCCCTAAGCCCTAACACGGAGCCTGGAACCCTAGACCCTGAGCCCTAAACCTTAGAACGGGGCCCTGATCCCTAGCAACGGAGCCCTAAGCCGGAGCCTGGAACCCTAGACCCTGAGCCCTAAACCTTAGAACGGGGCCCTGAACCCTAGCAACGGAGCCCTAAGCCGGAGCCTGTAACCCTAGACCCTGAGCCCTAAACCCTAGAACGGGGCCCTGATCCCTAGCAACGGAGCCCTAACACGGAGCCTGGAACCCTAGACCCTGAGCCCTAAACCTTAGAACGGGGCCCTGAACCCTAGCAACGGAGCCCTAAGCCGGAGCCTGGAACCCTAGACCCTGAGCCCTAAACCCTAGAATGGGGCCCTGAACCCTAGCAACGGAGCCCGAAGCCCTAACCCGGAGCCTGGAACCCTAGACCCTGAGCCCTAAACCTTCGAAAGGGGCCCTGAACCCTAGCAACGGAGCCCTAAGCCGGAGCCTGGAACCCTAGACCCTGAGCCCTAAACCCTAGAACGGGGCCCTGATCCCTAGCAACGGAGCCCTAAGCCGGAGCCTGGAACCCTAGACTCTGAGCCCTAAACCCTAGAATGGGGCCCTGAACCCTAGCAACGGAGCCCTAAGCCCTAACACGGAGCCTGGAACCCTAGACCCTGAGCCCTAAACCTTAGAACGGGGCCCTGAACCCTAGCAACGGAGCCCTAAGCCGGAGCCTGGAACCCTAGACCCTGAGCCCTAAACCCTAGAACGGGGCCCTGATCCCTAGCAACGGAGCCCTAAGCCGGAGCCTGGAACCCTAGACCCTGAGCCCTAAACCCTAGAATGGGGCCCTGAACCCTAGCAACGGAGCCCTAAGCCCCAACCCGGAGCCTGGAACCCTAGACCCTGAGCCCTAAACCCTAGAATGGGGCCCTGAACCCTAGCAACGGAGCCCTAAGCCCTAACACGGAGCCTGGAACCCTAGACCCTGAGCCCTAAACCTTAGAACGGGGCCCTGAACCCTAGCAACGGAGCCCTAAGCCGGAGCCTGGAACCCTAGACCCTGAGCCCTAAACCTTCGAAAGGGGCCCTGAACCCTAGCAACGGAGCCCTAAGCCGGAGCCTGGAACCCTAGACCCTGAGCCCTAAACCCTAGAACGGGGCCCTGATCCCTAGCAACGGAGCCCTAAGCCGGAGCCTGGAAACCTAGACCCTGAGCCCTAAACCCTAGAACGGGGACCTGAACCCTAGCAACGGAGCCCTAAGCCCTAACACGGAGCCTGGAACCCTAGACCCTGAGCCCTAAACCTTAGAACGGGGCCCTGAACCCTAGCAACGGAGCCCTAAGCCGGAGCCTGGAAACCTAGACCCTGAGCCCTAAACCCTAGAACGGGGCCCTGATCCCTAGCAACGGAGCCCTAAGCCGGAGCCTGGAACCCTAGACTCTGAGCCCTAAACCCTAGAATGGGGCCCTGAACCCTAGCAACGGAGCCCTAAGCCCTAACACGGAGCCTGGAACCCTAGACCCTGAGCCCTAAACCTTAGAACGGGGCCCTGAACCCTAGCAACGGAGCCCTAAGCCGGAGCCTGGAACCCTAGACTCTGAGCCCTAAACCCTAGAATGGGGCCCTGAACCCTAGCAACGGAGCCCTAAGCCCTAACACGGAGCCTGGAACCCTAGACCCTGAGCCCTAAACCTTAGAACGGGGCCCTGATCCCTAGCAACGGAGCCCTAACCCGGAGCCTGGAACCCTAGACCCTGAGCCCTAAACCTTAGAACGGGGCCCTGATCCCTAGCAACGGAGCCCTAAGCCGGAGCCTGGAACCCTAGACTCTGAGCCCTAAACCCTAGAATGGGGCCCTGAACCCTAGCAACGGAGCCCTAAGCCCTAACACGGAGCCTGGAACCCTAGACCCTGAGCCCTAAACCTTAGAACGGGGCCCTGATCCCTAGCAACGGAGCCCTAAGCCGGAGCCTGGAACCCTAGACCCTGAGCCCTAAACCTTAGAACGGGGCCCTGAACCCTAGCAACGGAGCCCTAAGCCGGAGCCTGGAACCCTAGACCCTGAGCCCTAAACCCTAGAACGGGGCCCTGAACCCTAGCAACGGAGCCCTAAGCCGGAGCCTGGAACCCTAGACCCTGAGCCCTAAACCCTAGAACGGGGCCCTGATCCCTAGCAACGGAGCCCTAAGCCGGAGCCTGGAACCCTAGACCCTGAGCCCTAAACCCTAGAATGGGGCCCTGAACCCTAGCAACGGAGCCCTAAGCCCTAACCCAAAGCCTGGAACCCTAGACCCTGAGCCCTAAACCCTAGAATGGGGCCCTGAACCCTAGCAACGGAGCCCTAAGCCCTAACACGGAGCCTGGAACCCTAGACCCTGAGCCCTAAACCTTAGAACGGGGCCCTGAACCCTAGCAACGGAGCCCTAAGCCGGAGCCTGGAACCCTAGACCCTGAGCCCTAAACCCTAGAACGGGGCCCTGAACCCTAGCAACGGAGCCCTAAGCCGGAGCCTGGAAACCTAGACCCTGAGCCCTAAACCCTAGAATGGGGCCCTGAACCCTAGCAACGGAGCCCTAAGCCCTAACACGGAGCCTGGAACCCTAGACCCTGAGCCCTAAACCTTAGAACGGGGCCCTGAACCCTAGCAACGGAGCCCTAAGCCCCAACCCGGAGCCTGGAACCCTAGACCCTGAGCCCTAAACCTTAGAACGGGGCCCTGAACCCTAGCAACGGAGCCCTAAGCCGGAGCCTGGAACCCTAGACCCTGAGCCCTAAACCCTAGAATGGGGCCCTGAACCCTAGCAACGGAGCCCTAAGCCCTAACACGGAGCCTGGAACCCTAGACCCTGAGCCCTAAACCTTCGAAAGGGGCCCTGAACCCTAGCAACGGAGCCCTAACCCGGAGCCTGGAACCCTAGACCCTGAGCCCTAAACCCTAGAACGGGGCCCTGATCCCTAGCAACGGAGCCCTAAGCCGGAGCCTGGAACCCTAGACCCTGAGCCCTAAACCCTAGAATGGGGCCCTGAACCCTAGCAACGGAGCCCTAAGCCCTAAGCCGGAGCCTGTAACCCTAGACCCTGAGCCCTAAACCTTAGAACGGGGCCCTGAACCCTAGCAACGGAGCCCTAAGCCGGAGCCTGGAACCCTAGACCCTGAGCCCTAAACCTTAGAACGGGGCCCTGATCCCTAGCAACGGAGCCCTAAGCCGGAGCCTGGAACCCTAGACCCTGAGCCCTAAACCCTAGAACGGGGACCTGAACCCTAGCAACGGAGCCCTAAGCCCCAACACGGAGCCTGGAACCCTAGACCCTGAGCCCTAAACCCTAGAACGGGGCCCTGATCCCTAGCAACGGAGCCCTAAGCCGGAGCCTGGAACCCTAGACTCTGAGCCCTAAACCCTAGAATGGGGCCCTGAACCCTAGCAACGGAGCCCTAAGCCCTAACCCGGAGCCTGGAACCCTAGACCCTGAGCCCTAAACCTTAGAACGGGGCCCTGAACCCTAGCAACGGAGCCCTAAGCCGGAGCCTGGAACCCTAGACCCTGAGCCCTAAACCCTAGAACGGGGCCCTGATCCCTAGCAACGGAGCCCTAAGCCGGAGCCTGGAACCCTAGACCCTGAGCCCTAAACCCTAGAATGGGGCCCTGAACCCTAGCAACGGAGCCCTAAGCCCTAACACGGAGCCTGGAACCCTAGACCCTGAGCCCTAAACCTTAGAACGGGGCCCTGAACCCTAGCAACGGAGCCCTAAGCCGGAGCCTGGAACCCTAGACCCTGAGCCCTAAACCCTAGAATGGGGCCCTGAACCCTAGCAACGGAGCCCTAAGCCCTAACCCGGAGCCTGGAACCCTAGACCCTGAGCCCTAAACCTTCGAAAGGGGCCCTGAACCCTAGCAACGGAGCCCTAAGCCGGAGCCTGGAACCCTAGACCCTGAGCCCTAAACCCTAGAACGGGGCCCTGATCCCTAGCAACGGAGCCCTAACCCGGAGCCTGGAACCCTAGACCCTGAGCCCTAAACCCTAGAACGGGGCCCTGATCCCTAGCAACGGAGCCCTAAGCCGGAGCCTGGAACCCTAGACCCTGAGCCCTAAACCCTAGAACGGGGCCCTGATCCCTAGCAACGGAGCCCTAAGCCGGAGCCTGGAACCCTAGACTCTGAGCCCTAAACCCTAGAATGGGGCCCTGAACCCTAGCAACGGAGCCCTAAGCCCTAACACGGAGCCTGGAACCCTAGACCCTGAGCCCTAAACCCTAGAACGGGGCCCTGAACCCTAGCAACGGAGCCCTAAGCCGGAGCCTGGAACCCTAGACCCTGAGCCCTAAACCCTAGAACGGGGCCCTGATCCCTAGCAACGGAGCCCTAAGCCGGAGCCTGGAACCCTAGACCCTGAGCCCTAAACCTTAGAACGGGGCCCTGATCCCTAGCAACGGAGCCCTAAGCCGGAGCCTGGAACCCTAGACCCTGAGCCCTAAACCCTAGAACGGGGCCCTGAACCCTAGCAACGGAGCCCTAAGCCCCAACCCGGAGCCTGGAACCCTAGACCCTGAGCCCTAAACCTTAGAACGGGGCCCTGAACCCTAGCAACGGAGCCCTAAGCCGGAGCCTGGAACCCTAGACCCTGAGCCCTAAACCCTAGAATGGGGCCCTGAACCCTAGCAACGGAGCCCTAAGCCCTAACACGGAGCCTGGAACCCTAGACCCTGAGCCCTAAACCTTAGAACGGGGCCCTGAACCCTAGCAACGGAGCCCTAAGCCGGAGCCTGGAACCCTAGACCCTGAGCCCTAAACCCTAGAACGGGGACCTGAACCCTAGCAACGGAGCCCTAAGCCCTAACACGGAGCCTGGAACCCTAGACCCTGAGCCCTAAACCTTAGAACGGGGCCCTGAACCCTAGCAACGGAGCCCTAAGCCGGAGCCTGGAACCCTAGACCCTGAGCCCTAAACCCTAGAACGGGGCCCTGAACCCTAGCAACGGAGCCCTAAGCCCTAACACGGAGCCTGGAACCCTAGACCCTGAGCCCTAAACCTTAGAACGGGGCCCTGATCCCTAGCAACGGAGCCCTAAGCCGGAGCCTGGAACCCTAGACTCTGAGCCCTAAACCCTAGAATGGGGCCCTGAACCCTAGCAACGGAGCCCTAAGCCCTAACACGGAGCCTGGAACCCTAGACCCTGAGCCCTAAACCTTAGAACGGGGCCCTGAACCCTAGCAACGGAGCCCTAAGCCGGAGCCTGGAACCCTAGACTCTGAGCCCTAAACCCTAGAATGGGGCCCTGAACCCTAGCAACGGAGCCCTAAGCCCTAACACGGAGCCTGGAACCCTAGACCCTGAGCCCTAAACCTTAGAACGGGGCCCTGATCCCTAGCAACGGAGCCCTAACCCGGAGCCTGGAACCCTAGACCCTGAGCCCTAAACCTTAGAACGGGGCCCTGATCCCTAGCAACGGAGCCCTAAGCCGGAGCCTGGAACCCTAGACTCTGAGCCCTAAACCCTAGAATGGGGCCCTGAACCCTAGCAACGGAGCCCTAAGCCCTAACCCAAAGCCTGGAACCCTAGACCCTGAGCCCTAAACCCTAGAATGGGGCCCTGAACCCTAGCAACGGAGCCCTAAGCCCTAACACGGAGCCTGGAACCCTAGACCCTGAGCCCTAAACCTTAGAACGGGGCCCTGAACCCTAGCAACGGAGCCCTAAGCCCCAACCCGGAGCCTGGAACCCTAGACCCTGAGCCCTAAACCTTAGAACGGGGCCCTGAACCCTAGCAACGGAGCCCTAAGCCGGAGCCTGGAACCCTAGACCCTGAGCCCTAAACCCTAGAATGGGGCCCTGAACCCTAGCAACGGAGCCCTAAGCCGGAGCCTGGAACCCTAGACCCTGAGCCCTAAACCTTAGAACGGGGCCCTGAACCCTAGCAACGGAGCCCTAAGCCGGAGCCTGGAACCCTAGACCCTGAGCCCTAAACCCTAGAATGGGGCCCTGAACCCTAGCAACGGAGCCCTAAGCCCTAAGCCGGAGCCTGTAACCCTAGACCCTGAGCCCTAAACCTTAGAACGGGGCCCTGAACCCTAGCAACGGAGCCCTAAGCCGGAGCCTGGAACCCTAGACCCTGAGCCCTAAACCCTAGAACGGGGCCCTGATCCCTAGCAACGGAGCCCTAACCCGGAGCCTGGAACCCTAGACCCTGAGCCCTAAACCCTAGAACTGGGCCCTGATCCCTAGCAACGGAGCCCTAAGCCGGAGCCTGGAACCCTAGACCCTGAGCCCTAAACCCTAGAATGGGGCCCTGAACCCTAGCAACGGAGCCCTAAGCCCTAACACGGAGCCTGGAACCCTAGACCCTGAGCCCTAAACCCTAGAACGGGGCCCTGATCCCTAGCAACGGAGCCCTAAGCCGGAGCCTGGAACCCTAGACTCTGAGCCCTAAACCCTAGAATGGGGCCCTGAACCCTAGCAACGGAGCCCTAAGCCCCAACCCGGAGCCTGGAACCCTAGACCCTGAGCCCTAAACCCTAGAATGGGGCCCTGAACCCTAGCAACGGAGCCCTAAGCCCAACCCTAGAATGGGGCCCTGAACCCTAGCAACGGAGCCCTAAGCCCTAACACGGAGCCTGGAACCCTAGACCCTGAGCCCTAAACCTTAGAACGGGGCCCTGAACCCTAGCAACGGAGCCCTAAGCCGGAGCCTGGAACCCTAGACCCTGAGCCCTAAACCTTCGAAAGGGGCCCTGAACCCTAGCAACGGAGCCCTAAGCCGGAGCCTGGAACCCTAGACCCTGAGCCCTAAACCCTAGAACGGGGCCCTGATCCCTAGCAACGGAGCCCTAAGCCGGAGCCTGGAAACCTAGACCCTGAGCCCTAAACCCTAGAACGGGGACCTGAACCCTAGCAACGGAGCCCTAAGCCCTAACACGGAGCCTGGAACCCTAGACCCTGAGCCCTAAACCTTAGAACGGGGCCCTGAACCCTAGCAACGGAGCCCTAAGCCGGAGCCTGGAAACCTAGACCCTGAGCCCTAAACCCTAGAACGGGGCCCTGATCCCTAGCAACGGAGCCCTAAGCCGGAGCCTGGAACCCTAGACTCTGAGCCCTAAACCCTAGAATGGGGCCCTGAACCCTAGCAACGGAGCCCTAAGCCCTAACACGGAGCCTGGAACCCTAGACCCTGAGCCCTAAACCTTAGAACGGGGCCCTGAACCCTAGCAACGGCTGAATGGGGCCCTGAACCCTAGCAACGGAGCCCTAAGCCCTAACACGGAGCCTGGAACCCTAGACCCTGAGCCCTAAACCTTAGAACGGGGCCCTGATCCCTAGCAACGGAGCCCTAACCCGGAGCCTGGAACCCTAGACCCTGAGCCCTAAACCTTAGAACGGGGCCCTGATCCTAGCAACGGAGCCCTAAGCCGGAGCCTGGAACCCTAGACTCTGAGCCCTAAAACCCTAGAATGGGGCCCTGAACCCTAGCAACGGAGCCCTAAGCCCTAACCCAAAGCCTGGAACCCTAGACCCTGAGCCCTAAACCCTAGAATGGGGCCCTGAACCCTAGCAACGGAGCCCTAAGCCCTAACACGGAGCCTGGAACCCTAGACCCTGAGCCCTAAACCTTAGAACGGGGCCCTGAACCCTAGCAACGGAGCCCTAAGCCCCAACCCGGAGCCTGGAACCCTAGACCCTGAGCCCTAAACCTTAGAACGGGGCCCTGAACCCTAGCAACGGAGCCCTAAGCCGGAGCCTGGAACCCTAGACCCTGAGCCCTAAACCCTAGAATGGGGCCCTGAACCCTAGCAACGGAGCCCTAAGCCGGAGCCTGGAACCCTAGACCCTGAGCCCTAAACCTTAGAACGGGGCCCTGAACCCTAGCAACGGAGCCCTAAGCCGGAGCCTGGAACCCTAGACCCTGAGCCCTAAACCCTAGAATGGGGCCCTGAACCCTAGCAACGGAGCCCTAAGCCCTAAGCCGGAGCCTGTAACCCTAGACCCTGAGCCCTAAACCTTAGAACGGGGCCCTGAACCCTAGCAACGGAGCCCTAAGCCGGAGCCTGGAACCCTAGACCCTGAGCCCTAAACCTTAGAACGGGGCCCTGATCCCTAGCAACGGAGCCCTAAGCCGGAGCCTGGAACCCTAGACCCTGAGCCCTAAACCCTAGAACGGGGACCTGAACCCTAGCAACGGAGCCCTAAGCCCCAACACGGAGCCTGGAACCTAGACCCTGAGCCCTAAACCCTAGAACGGGGCCCTGATCCCTAGCAACGGAGCCCTAAGCCGGAGCCTGGAACCCTAGACTCTGAGCCCTAAACCCTAGAATGGGGCCCTGAACCCTAGCAACGGAGCCCTAAGCCCTAACACGGAGCCTGGAACCCTAGACCCTGAGCCCTAAACCTTAGAACGGGGCCCTGAACCCTAGCAACGGAGCCCTAAGCCGGAGCCTGGAACCCTAGACCCTGAGCCCTAAACCCTAGAACGGGGCCCTGATCCCTAGCAACGGAGCCCTAAGCCGGAGCCTGGAACCCTAGACCCTGAGCCCTAAACCCTAGAATGGGGCCCTGAACCCTAGCAACGGAGCCCTAAGCCCTAACCCGGAGCCTGGAACCCTAGACCCTGAGCCCTAAACCTTAGAACGGGGGCCCTGAACCCTAGCAACGGAGCCCTAAGCCGGAGCCTGGAACCCTAGACCCTGAGCCCTAAACCCTAGAATGGGGCCCTGAACCCTAGCAACGGAGCCCTAAGCCCTAACCCAAAGCCTGGAACCCTAGACCCTGAGCCCTAAACCCTAGAATGGGGCCCTGAACCCTAGCAACGGAGCCCTAAGCCCTAACACGGAGCCTGGAACCCTAGACCCTGAGCCCTAAACCTTAGAACGGGGCCCTGAACCCTAGCAACGGAGCCCTAAGCCGGAGCCTGGAACCCTAGACCCTGAGCCCTAAACCCTAGAATGGGGCCCTGAACCCTAGCAACGGAGCCCTAAGCCCTAACCCAAAGCCTGGAACCCTAGACCCTGAGCCCTAAACCCTAGAATGGGGCCCTGAACCCTAGCAACGGAGCCCTAAGCCCTAACACGGAGCCTGGAACCCTAGACCCTGAGCCCTAAACCTTAGAACGGGGCCCTGAACCCTAGCAACGGAGCCCTAAGCCGGAGCCTGGAACCCTAGACCCTGAGCCCTAAACCTTAGAACGGGGCCCTGAACCCTAGCAACGGAGCCCTAAGCCGGAGCCTGGAACCCTAGACCCTGAGCCCTAAACCTTAGAACGGGGCCCTGAACCCTAGCAACGGAGCCCTAAGCCGGAGCCTGGAACCCCTAGACCCTGAGCCCTAAACCCTAGAACTGGGCCCTGATCCCTAGCAACGGAGCCCTAAGCCGGAGCCTGGAACCCTAGACTCTGAGCCCTAAACCCTAGAATGGGGCCCTGAACCCTAGCAACGGAGCCCTAAGCCCTAACCCGGAGCCTGGAACCCTAGACCCTGAGCCCTAAACCCTAGAACGGGGCCCTGATCCCTAGCAACGGAGCCCTAACCCGGAGCCTGGAACCCTAGACCCTGAGCCCTAAACCCTAGAACGGGGCCCTGAACCCTAGCAACGGAGCCCTAAGCCGGAGCCTGGAAACCTAGACCCTGAGCCCTAAACCCTAGAACGGGGCCCTGATCCCTAGCAACGGAGCCCTAAGCCGGAGCCTGGAACCCTAGACTCTGAGCCCTAAACCCTAGAATGGGGCCCTGAACCCTAGCAACGGAGCCCTAAGCCCTAACACGGAGCCTGGAACCCTAGACCCTGAGCCCTAAACCTTAGAACGGGGCCCTGAACCCTAGCAACGGAGCCCTAAGCCGGAGCCTGGAACCCTAGACCCTGAGCCCTAAACCCTAGAATGGGGCCCTGAACCCTAGCAACGGAGCCCTAAGCCCTAACCCGGAGCCTGGAACCCTAGACCCTGAGCCCTAAACCTTAGAACGGGGCCCTGAACCCTAGCAACGGAGCCCTAAGCCGGAGCCTGGAACCCTAGACCCTGAGCCCTAAACCCTAGAATGGGGCCCTGAACCCTAGCAACGGAGCCCTAAGCCCTAACCCAAAGCCTGGAACCCTAGACCCTGAGCCCTAAACCCTAGAATGGGGCCCTGAACCCTAGCAACGGAGCCCTAAGCCCTAACACGGAGCCTGGAACCCTAGACCCTGAGCCCTAAACCTTAGAACGGGGCCCTGAACCCTAGCAACGGAGCCCTAAGCCGGAGCCTGGAACCCTAGACCCTGAGCCCTAAACCCTAGAATGGGGCCCTGAACCCTAGCAACGGAGCCCTAAGCCCTAACCCAAAGCCTGGAACCCTAGACCCTGAGCCCTAAACCCTAGAATGGGGCCCTGAACCCTAGCAACGGAGCCCTAAGCCCTAACACGGAGCCTGGAACCCTAGACCCTGAGCCCTAAACCTTAGAACGGGGCCCTGAACCCTAGCAACGGAGCCCTAAGCCGGAGCCTGGAACCCTAGACCCTGAGCCCTAAACCTTAGAACGGGGCCCTGAACCCTAGCAACGGAGCCCTAAGCCGGAGCCTGGAACCCTAGACCCTGAGCCCTAAACCCTAGAACGGGGCCCTGATCCCTAGCAACGGAGCCCTAAGCCGGAGCCTGGAACCCTAGACTCTGAGCCCTAAACCCTAGAATGGGGCCCTGAACCCTAGCAACGGAGCCCTAAGCCCTAACACGGAGCCTGGAACCCTAGACCCTGAGCCCTAAACCTTAGAACGGGGCCCTGAACCCTAGCAACGGAGCCCTAAGCCGGAGCCTGGAACCCTAGACCCTGAGCCCTAAACCCTAGAATGGGGCCCTGAACCCTAGCAACGGAGCCCTAAGCCCTAACACGGAGCCTGGAACCCTAGACCCTGAGCCCTAAACCTTAGAACGGGGCCCTGAACCCTAGCAACGGAGCCCTAAGCCGGAGCCTGGAACCCTAGACCCTGAGCCCTAAACCCTAGAACGGGGCCCTGATCCCTAGCAACGGAGCCCTAAGCCGGAGCCTGGAACCCTAGACCCTGAGCCCTAAACCCTAGAACGGGGCCCTGATCCCTAGCAACGGAGCCCTAAGCCGGAGCCTGTAACCCTAGACCCTGAGCCCTAAACCCTAGAACGGGGCCCTGATCCCTAGCAACGGAGCCCTAAGCCGGAGCCTGGAACCCTAGACCCTGAGCCCTAAACCCTAGAACGGGGCCCTGAACCCTAGCAACGGAGCCCTAAGCCCTAACACGGAGCCTGGAACCCTAGACCCTGAGCCCTAAACCCTAGAACGGGGCCCTGATCCCTAGCAACGGAGCCCTAAGCCGGAGCCTGGAACCCTAGACTCTGAGCCCTAAACCCTAGAATGGGGCCCTGAACCCTAGCAACGGAGCCCTAAGCCCTAACACGGAGCCTGGAACCCTAGACCCTGAGCCCTAAACCTTCGAAAGGGGCCCTGAACCCTAGCAACGGAGCCCTAAGCCGGAGCCTGGAACCCTAGACCCTGAGCCCTAAACCCTAGAACGGGGCCCTGAACCCTAGCAACGGAGCCCTAAGCCCCAACCCGGAGCCTGGAACCCTAGACCCTGAGCCCTAAACCCTAGAATGGGGCCCTGAACCCTAGCAACGGAGCCCTAAGCCCTAACACGGAGCCTGGAACCCTAGACCCTGAGCCCTAAACCTTAGAACGGGGCCCTGAACCCTAGCAACGGAGCCCTAACACGGAGCCTGGAACCCTAGACCCTGAGCCCTAAACCCTAGAACGGGGCCCTGATCCCTAGCAACGGAGCCCTAACCCGGAGCCTGGAACCCTAGACCCTGAGCCCTAAACCCTAGAACGGGGCCCTGATCCCTAGCAACGGAGCCCTAAGCCGGAGCCTGGAACCCTAGACCCTGAGCCCTAAACCCTAGAATGGGGCCCTGAACCCTAGCAACGGAGCCCTAAGCCCTAACCCGGAGCCTGGAACCCTAGACCCTGAGCCCTAAACCTTCGAAAGGGGCCCTGAACCCTAGCAACGGAGCCCTAAGCCGGAGCCTGGAACCCTAGACCCTGAGCCCTAAACCTTAGAACGGGGCCCTGAACCCTAGCAACGGAGCCCTAAGCCGGAGCCTGGAACCCTAGACCCTGAGCCCTAAACCCTAGAACTGGGCCCTGATCCCTAGCAACGGAGCCCTAAGCCGGAGCCTGGAACCCTAGACCCTGAGCCCTAAACCCTAGAATGGGGCCCTGAACCCTAGCAACGGAGCCCTAAGCCCTAACACGGAGCCTGGAACCCTAGACCCTGAGCCCTAAACCTTAGAACGGGGCCCTGAACCCTAGCAACGGAGCCCTAAGCCGGAGCCTGGAACCCTAGACCCTGAGCCCTAAACCCTAGAACTGGGCCCTGATCCCTAGCAACGGAGCCCTAAGCCGGAGCCTGGAACCCTAGACCCTGAGCCCTAAACCCTAGAATGGGGCCCTGAACCCTAGCAACGGAGCCCTAAGCCCTAACACGGAGCCTGGAACCCTAGACCCTGAGCCCTAAACCTTAGAACGGGGCCCTGAACCCTAGCAACGGAGCCCTAACACGGAGCCTGGAACCCTAGACCCTGAGCCCTAAACCCTAGAACGGGGCCCTGATCCCTAGCAACGGAGCCCTAACCCGGAGCCTGGAACCCTAGACCCTGAGCCCTAAACCCTAGAACGGGGCCCTGATCCCTAGCAACGGAGCCCTAAGCCGGAGCCTGGAACCCTAGACTCTGAGCCCTAAACCCTAGAATGGGGCCCTGAACCCTAGCAACGGAGCCCTAAGCCCTAACACGGAGCCTGGAACCCTAGACCCTGAGCCCTAAACCTTAGAACGGGGCCCTGAACCCTAGCAACGGAGCCCTAAGCCGGAGCCTGGAACCCTAGACCCTGAGCCCTAAACCCTAGAACGGGGCCCTGATCCCTAGCAACGGAGCCCTAAGCCGGAGCCTGGAACCCTAGACCCTGAGCCCTAAACCCTAGAATGGGGCCCTGAACCCTAGCAACGGAGCCCTAAGCCCTAACCCGGAGCCTGGAACCCTAGACCCTGAGCCCTAAACCTTAGAACGGGGCCCTGAACCCTAGCAACGGAGCCCTAAGCCGGAGCCTGGAACCCTAGACCCTGAGCCCTAAACCTTAGAACGGGGCCCTGAACCCTAGCAACGGAGCCCTAAGCCGGAGCCTGGAACCCTAGACCCTGAGCCCTAAACCCTAGAATGGGGCCCTGAACCCTAGCAACGGAGCCCTAAGCCCTAACCCGGAGCCTGGAACCCTAGACCCTGAGCCCTAAACCTTAGAACGGGGCCCTGAACCCTAGCAACGGAGCCCTAAGCCGGAGCCTGGAACCCTAGACCCTGAGCCCTAAACCCTAGAACGGGGCCCTGATCCCTAGCAACGGAGCCCTAAGCCGGAGCCTGGAACCCTAGACCCTGAGCCCTAAACCTTAGAACGGGGCCCTGATCCCTAGCAACGGAGCCCTAAGCCGGAGCCTGGAACCCTAGACCCTGAGCCCTAAACCTTAGAACGGGGCCCTGATCCCTAGCAACGGAGCCCTAAGCCGGAGCCTGGAACCCTAGACCCTGAGCCCTAAACCCTAGAACGGGGACCTGAACCCTAGCAACGGAGCCCTAAGCCCTAAGCCGGAGCCTGGAACCCTAGACCCTGAGCCCTAAACCTTAGAACGGGGCCCTGAACCCTAGCAACGGAGCCCTAAGCCGGAGCCTGGAACCCTAGACCCTGAGCCCTAAACCCTAGAATGGGGCCCTGAACCCTAGCAACGGAGCCCTAAGCCCTAACACGGAGCCTGGAACCCTAGACCCTGAGCCCTAAACCTTAGAACGGGGCCCTGAACCCTAGCAACGGAGCCCTAAGCCGGAGCCTGGAACCCTAGACCCTGAGCCCTAAACCCTAGAATGGGGCCCTGAACCCTAGCAACGGAGCCCTAAGCCCTAACCCGGAGCCTGGAACCCTAGACCCTGAGCCCTAAACCTTAGAACGGGGCCCTGAACCCTAGCAACGGAGCCCTAAGCCGGAGCCTGGAACCCTAGACCCTGAGCCCTAAACCTTAGAACGGGGCCCTGAACCCTAGCAACGGAGCCCTAAGCCGGAGCCTGGAACCCTAGACCCTGAGCCCTAAACCCTAGAATGGGGCCCTGAACCCTAGCAACGGAGCCCTAAGCCCTAACCCGGAGCCTGGAACCCTAGACCCTGAGCCCTAAACCTTCGAAAGGGGCCCTGAACCCTAGCAACGGAGCCCTAAGCCGGAGCCTGGAACCCTAGACCCTGAGCCCTAAACCCTAGAATGGGGCCCTGAACCCTAGCAACGGAGCCCTAAGCCCTAACACGGAGCCTGGAACCCTAGACCCTGAGCCCTAAACCTTAGAACGGGGCCCTGAACCCTAGCAACGGAGCCCTAAGCCGGAGCCTGGAACCCTAGACCCTGAGCCCTAAACCCTAGAACGGGGCCCTGATCCCTAGCAACGGAGCCCTAAGCCGGAGCCTGGAACCCTAGACCCTGAGCCCTAAACCTTAGAACGGGGCCCTGATCCCTAGCAACGGAGCCCTAAGCCGGAGCCTGGAACCCTAGACCCTGAGCCCTAAACCTTAGAACGGGGCCCTGATCCCTAGCAACGGAGCCCTAAGCCGGAGCCTGGAACCCTAGACCCTGAGCCCTAAACCCTAGAACTGGGCCCTGATCCCTAGCAACGGAGCCCTAAGCCGGAGCCTGGAACCCTAGACCCTGAGCCCTAAACCCTAGAATGGGGCCCTGAACCCTAGCAACGGAGCCCTAAGCCCTAACACGGAGCCTGGAACCCTAGACCCTGAGCCCTAAACCTTCGAAAGGGGCCCTGAACCCTAGCAACGGAGCCCTAAGCCGGAGCCTGGAACCCTAGACCCTGAGCCCTAAACCTTAGAACGGGGCCCTGAACCCTAGCAACGGAGCCCTAAGCCGGAGCCTGGAACCCTAGACCCTGAGCCCTAAACCCTAGAATGGGGCCCTGAACCCTAGCAACGGAGCCCTAAGCCCTAACACGGAGCCTGGAACCCTAGACCCTGAGCCCTAAACCTTAGAACGGGGCCCTGAACCCTAGCAACGGAGCCCTAAGCCGGAGCCTGGAACCCTAGACCCTGAGCCCTAAACCCTAGAACGGGGCCCTGAACCCTAGCAACGGAGCCCTAAGCCGGAGCCTGGAACCCTAGACCCTGAGCCCTAAACCCTAGAACTGGGCCCTGATCCCTAGCAACGGAGCCCTAAGCCGGAGCCTGGAACCCTAGACCCTGAGCCCTAAACCCTAGAATGGGGCCCTGAACCCTAGCAACGGAGCCCTAAGCCCTAACACGGAGCCTGGAACCCTAGACCCTGAGCCCTAAACCTTAGAACGGGGCCCTGAACCCTAGCAACGGAGCCCTAAGCCGGAGCCTGGAACCCTAGACCCTGAGCCCTAAACCCTAGAACGGGGCCCTGATCCCTAGCAACGGAGCCCTAAGCCGGAGCCTGGAACCCTAGACCCTGAGCCCTAAACCTTAGAACGGGGCCCTGATCCCTAGCAACGGAGCCCTAAGCCGGAGCCTGGAACCCTAGACCCTGAGCCCTAAACCTTAGAACGGGGCCCTGAACCCTAGCAACGGAGCCCTAAGCCGGAGCCTGGAACCCTAGACCCTGAGCCCTAAACCCTAGAACGGGGCCCTGATCCCTAGCAACGGAGCCCTAACCCGGAGCCTGGAACCCTAGACCCTGAGCCCTAAACCCTAGAACGGGGCCCTGATCCCTAGCAACGGAGCCCTAAGCCGGAGCCTGGAACCCTAGACTCTGAGCCCTAAACCCTAGAATGGGGCCCTGAACCCTAGCAACGGAGCCCTAAGCCCTAACCCAAAGCCTGGAACCCTAGACCCTGAGCCCTAAACCCTAGAATGGGGCCCTGAACCCTAGCAACGGAGCCCTAAGCCCTAACACGGAGCCTGGAACCCTAGACCCTGAGCCCTAAACCTTAGAACGGGGCCCTGAACCCTAGCAACGGAGCCCTAAGCCGGAGCCTGGAACCCTAGACCCTGAGCCCTAAACCCTAGAACGGGGCCCTGATCCCTAGCAACGGAGCCCTAAGCCGGAGCCTGGAACCCTAGACCCTGAGCCCTAAACCTTAGAACGGGGCCCTGATCCCTAGCAACGGAGCCCTAAGCCGGAGCCTGGAACCCTAGACCCTGAGCCCTAAACCTTAGAACGGGGCCCTGATCCCTAGCAACGGAGCCCTAAGCCGGAGCCTGGAACCCTAGACCCTGAGCCCTAAACCCTAGAACTGGGCCCTGATCCCTAGCAACGGAGCCCTAAGCCGGAGCCTGGAACCCTAGACCCTGAGCCCTAAACCCTAGAATGGGGCCCTGAACCCTAGCAACGGAGCCCTAAGCCCTAACCCGGAGCCTGGAACCCTAGACCCTGAGCCCTAAACCTTCGAAAGGGGCCCTGAACCCTAGCAACGGAGCCCTAAGCCGGAGCCTGGAACCCTAGACCCTGAGCCCTAAACCTTAGAACGGGGCCCTGAACCCTAGCAACGGAGCCCTAAGCCGGAGCCTGGAACCCTAGACCCTGAGCCCTAAACCCTAGAACTGGGCCCTGATCCCTAGCAACGGAGCCCTAAGCCGGAGCCTGGAACCCTAGACCCTGAGCCCTAAACCCTAGAATGGGGCCCTGAACCCTAGCAACGGAGCCCTAAGCCCTAACACGGAGCCTGGAACCCTAGACCCTGAGCCCTAAACCTTAGAACGGGGCCCTGAACCCTAGCAACGGAGCCCTAAGCCGGAGCCTGGAACCCTAGACCCTGAGCCCTAAACCCTAGAACGGGGCCCTGATCCCTAGCAACGGAGCCCTAAGCCGGAGCCTGGAACCCTAGACCCTGAGCCCTAAACCTTAGAACGGGGCCCTGATCCCTAGCAACGGAGCCCTAAGCCGGAGCCTGGAACCCTAGACCCTGAGCCCTAAACCTTAGAACGGGGCCCTGAACCCTAGCAACGGAGCCCTAAGCCGGAGCCTGGAACCCTAGACCCTGAGCCCTAAACCCTAGAATGGGGCCCTGAACCCTAGCAACGGAGCCCTAAGCCCTAACACGGAGCCTGGAACCCTAGACCCTGAGCCCTAAACCTTAGAACGGGGCCCTGAACCCTAGCAACGGAGCCCTAAGCCGGAGCCTGGAACCCTAGACCCTGAGCCCTAAACCCTAGAACGGGGCCCTGATCCCTAGCAACGGAGCCCTAAGCCGGAGCCTGGAACCCTAGACCCTGAGCCCTAAACCTTAGAACGGGGCCCTGATCCCTAGCAACGGAGCCCTAAGCCGGAGCCTGGAACCCTAGACCCTGAGCCCTAAACCTTAGAACGGGGCCCTGAACCCTAGCAACGGAGCCCTAAGCCGGAGCCTGGAACCCTAGACCCTGAGCCCTAAACCCTAGAATGGGGCCCTGAACCCTAGCAACGGAGCCCTAAGCCCTAACCCGGAGCCTGGAACCCTAGACCCTGAGCCCTAAACCTTCGAAAGGGGCCCTGAACCCTAGCAACGGAGCCCTAAGCCGGAGCCTGGAACCCTAGACCCTGAGCCCTAAACCTTAGAACGGGGCCCTGAACCCTAGCAACGGAGCCCTAAGCCGGAGCCTGGAACCCTAGACCCTGAGCCCTAAACCCTAGAACTGGGCCCTGATCCCTAGCAACGGAGCCCTAAGCCGGAGCCTGGAACCCTAGACCCTGAGCCCTAAACCCTAGAATGGGGCCCTGAACCCTAGCAACGGAGCCCTAAGCCCTAACACGGAGCCTGGAACCCTAGACCCTGAGCCCTAAACCTTAGAACGGGGCCCTGAACCCTAGCAACGGAGCCCTAAGCCGGAGCCTGGAACCCTAGACCCTGAGCCCTAAACCCTAGAACGGGGCCCTGATCCCTAGCAACGGAGCCCTAAGCCGGAGCCTGGAACCCTAGACCCTGAGCCCTAAACCTTAGAACGGGGCCCTGATCCCTAGCAACGGAGCCCTAAGCCGGAGCCTGGAACCCTAGACCCTGAGCCCTAAACCTTAGAACGGGGCCCTGAACCCTAGCAACGGAGCCCTAAGCCGGAGCCTGGAACCCTAGACCCTGAGCCCTAAACCCTAGAATGGGGCCCTGAACCCTAGCAACGGAGCCCTAAGCCCTAACACGGAGCCTGGAACCCTAGACCCTGAGCCCTAAACCTTCGAAAGGGGCCCTGAACCCTAGCAACGGAGCCCTAACCCGGAGCCTGGAACCCTAGACCCTGAGCCCTAAACCCTAGAACGGGGCCCTGATCCCTAGCAACGGAGCCCTAAGCCGGAGCCTGGAACCCTAGACCCTGAGCCCTAAACCCTAGAATGGGGCCCTGAACCCTAGCAACGGAGCCCTAAGCCCTAACCCGGAGCCTGGAACCCTAGACTCTGAGCCCTAAACCCTAGAACGGGGCCCTGAACCCTAGCAACGGAGCCCGAAGCCCTAACCCGGAGCCTGGAACCCTAGACCCTGAGCCCTAAACCTTCGAAAGGGGCCCTGAACCCTAGCAACGGAGCCCTAAGCCGGAGCCTGGAACCCTAGACCCTGAGCCCTAAACCCTAGAACGGGGCCCTGATCCCTAGCAACGGAGCCCTAAGCCGGAGCCTGGAACCCTAGACCCTGAGCCCTAAACCCTAGAATGGGGCCCTGAACCCTAGCAACGGAGCCCTAAGCCCTAACACGGAGCCTGGAACCCTAGACCCTGAGCCCTAAACCTTAGAACGGGGCCCTGAACCCTAGCAACGGAGCCCTAAGCCGGAGCCTGGAACCCTAGACCCTGAGCCCTAAACCCTAGAATGGGGCCCTGAACCCTAGCAACGGAGCCCTAAGCCCTAACACGGAGCCTGGAACCCTAGACCCTGAGCCCTAAACCTTCGAAAGGGGCCCTGAACCCTAGCAACGGAGCCCTAACCCGGAGCCTGGAACCCTAGACCCTGAGCCCTAAACCCTAGAACGGGGCCCTGATCCCTAGCAACGGAGCCCTAACACGGAGCCTGGAACCCTAGACCCTGAGCCCTAAACCTTAGAACGGGGCCCTGAACCCTAGCAACGGAGCCCTAAGCCGGAGCCTGGAACCCTAGACCCTGAGCCCTAAACCTTAGAACGGGGCCCTGAACCCTAGCAACGGAGCCCTAAGCCGGAGCCTGGAACCCTAGACCCTGAGCCCTAAACCCTAGAATGGGGCCCTGAACCCTAGCAACGGAGCCCTAAGCCCTAACCCGGAGCCTGGAACCCTAGACCCTGAGCCCTAAACCTTCGAAAGGGGCCCTGAACCCTAGCAACGGAGCCCTAAGCCGGAGCCTGGAACCCTAGACCCTGAGCCCTAAACCCTAGAACGGGGCCCTGAACCCTAGCAACGGAGCCCTAAGCCGGAGCCTGGAACCCTAGACCCTGAGCCCTAAACCCTAGAACGGGGCCCTGAACCCTAGCAACGAAGCCCTAAGCCCCAACACGGAGCCTGGAACCCTAGACCCTGAGCCCTAAACCCTAGAACGGGGCCCTGATCCCTAGCAACGGAGCCCTAAGCCGGAGCCTGGAACCCTAGACCCTGAGCCCTAAACCCTAGAATGGGGCCCTGAACCCTAGCAACGGAGCCCTAAGCCCTAACCCGGAGCCTGGAACCCTAGACTCTGAGCCCTAAACCCTAGAACGGGGCCCTGAACCCTAGCAACGGAGCCCGAAGCCCTAACCCGGAGCCTGGAACCCTAGACCCTGAGCCCTAAACCTTCGAAAGGGGCCCTGAACCCTAGCAACGGAGCCCTAAGCCGGAGCCTGGAACCCTAGACCCTGAGCCCTAAACCCTAGAACGGGGCCCTGATCCCTAGCAACGGAGCCCTAAGCCGGAGCCTGGAACCCTAGACCCTGAGCCCTAAACCTTAGAACGGGGCCCTGAACCCTAGCAACGGAGCCCTAAGCCGGAGCCTGGAACCCTAGACCCTGAGCCCTAAACCCTAGAACGGGGCCCTGAACCCTAGCAACGGAGCCCTAAGCCCTAACACGGAGCCTGGAACCCTAGACCCTGAGCCCTAAACCTTAGAACGGGGCCCTGAACCCTAGCAACGGAGCCCTAAGCCGGAGCCTGGAACCCTAGACCCTGAGCCCTAAACCCTAGAATGGGGCCCTGAACCCTAGCAACGGAGCCCTAAGCCCTAACACGGAGCCTGGAACCCTAGACCCTGAGCCCTAAACCTTAGAACGGGGCCCTGATCCCTAGCAACGGAGCCCTAAGCCGGAGCCTGGAACCCTAGACCCTGAGCCCTAAACCCTAGAATGGGGCCCTGAACCCTAGCAACGGAGCCCTAAGCCCTAACACGGAGCCTGGAACCCTAGACCCTGAGCCCTAAACCTTAGAACGGGGCCCTGAACCCTAGCAACGGAGCCCTAAGCCGGAGCCTGGAACCCTAGACCCTGAGCCCTAAACCCTAGAACGGGGCCCTGATCCCTAGCAACGGAGCCCTAAGCCGGAGCCTGGAACCCTAGACCCTGAGCCCTAAACCTTAGAACGGGGCCCTGAACCCTAGCAACGGAGCCCTAAGCCGGAGCCTGGAACCCTAGACCCTGAGCCCTAAACCCTAGAACGGGGCCCTGATCCCTAGCAACGGAGCCCTAAGCCGGAGCCTGGAACCCTAGACTCTGAGCCCTAAACCCTAGAATGGGGCCCTGAACCCTAGCAACGGAGCCCTAAGCCCTAAGCCGGAGCCTGGAACCCTAGACCCTGAGCCCTAAACCCTAGAACGGGGCCCTGATCCCTAGCAACGGAGCCCTAAGCCGGAGCCTGGAACCCTAGACCCTGAGCCCTAAACCCTAGAATGGGGCCCTGAACCCTAGCAACGGAGCCCTAAGCCCTAACCCGGAGCCTGGAACCCTAGACCCTGAGCCCTAAACCTTCGAAAGGGGCCCTGAACCCTAGCAACGGAGCCCTAAGCCGGAGCCTGGAACCCTAGACCCTGAGCCCTAAACCTTAGAACGGGGCCCTGAACCCTAGCAACGGAGCCCTAAGCCGGAGCCTGGAACCCTAGACCCTGAGCCCTAAACCCTAGAACGGGGCCCTGATCCCTAGCAACGGAGCCCTAAGCCGGAGCCTGGAACCCTAGACCCTGAGCCCTAAACCTTAGAACGGGGCCCTGAACCCTAGCAACGGAGCCCTAAGCCGGAGCCTGGAACCCTAGACCCTGAGCCCTAAACCCTAGAATGGGGCCCTGAACCCTAGCAACGGAGCCCTAAGCCCTAACACGGAGCCTGGAACCCTAGACCCTGAGCCCTAAACCTTCGAAAGGGGCCCTGAACCCTAGCAACGGAGCCCTAACCCGGAGCCTGGAACCCTAGACCCTGAGCCCTAAACCCTAGAACGGGGCCCTGATCCCTAGCAACGGAGCCCTAAGCCGGAGCCTGGAACCCTAGACCCTGAGCCCTAAACCCTAGAATGGGGCCCTGAACCCTAGCAACGGAGCCCTAAGCCCTAACCCGGAGCCTGGAACCCTAGACTCTGAGCCCTAAACCCTAGAACGGGGCCCTGAACCCTAGCAACGGAGCCCGAAGCCCTAACCCGGAGCCTGGAACCCTAGACCCTGAGCCCTAAACCTTCGAAAGGGGCCCTGAACCCTAGCAACGGAGCCCTAAGCCGGAGCCTGGAACCCTAGACCCTGAGCCCTAAACCCTAGAACGGGGCCCTGATCCCTAGCAACGGAGCCCTAAGCCGGAGCCTGGAACCCTAGACCCTGAGCCCTAAACCCTAGAATGGGGCCCTGAACCCTAGCAACGGAGCCCTAAGCCCTAACACGGAGCCTGGAACCCTAGACCCTGAGCCCTAAACCTTAGAACGGGGCCCTGAACCCTAGCAACGGAGCCCTAAGCCGGAGCCTGGAACCCTAGACCCTGAGCCCTAAACCCTAGAACGGGGCCCTGATCCCTAGCAACGGAGCCCTAAGCCGGAGCCTGGAACCCTAGACTCTGAGCCCTAAACCCTAGAATGGGGCCCTGAACCCTAGCAACGGAGCCCTAAGCCCTAACACGGAGCCTGGAACCCTAGACCCTGAGCCCTAAACCTTAGAACGGGGCCCTGAACCCTAGCAACGGAGCCCTAAGCCGGAGCCTGGAACCCTAGACTCTGAGCCCTAAACCCTAGAATGGGGCCCTGAACCCTAGCAACGGAGCCCTAAGCCCTAACACGGAGCCTGGAACCCTAGACCCTGAGCCCTAAACCTTAGAACGGGGCCCTGAACCCTAGCAACGGAGCCCTAAGCCGGAGCCTGGAACCCTAGACCCTGAGCCCTAAACCTTAGAACGGGGCCCTGAACCCTAGCAACGGAGCCCTAAGCCGGAGCCTGGAACCCTAGACCCTGAGCCCTAAACCCTAGAATGGGGCCCTGAACCCTAGCAACGGAGCCCTAAGCCCTAAGCCGGAGCCTGGAACCCTAGACCCTGAGCCCTAAACCTTAGAACGGGGCCCTGAACCCTAGCAACGGAGCCCTAAGCCGGAGCCTGGAACCCTAGACCCTGAGCCCTAAACCCTAGAACGGGGCCCTGATCCCTAGCAACGGAGCCCTAAGCCGGAGCCTGGAACCCTAGACCCTGAGCCCTAAACCCTAGAACGGGGACCTGAACCCTAGCAACGGAGCCCTAAGCCCTAACCCAAAGCCTGGAACCCTAGACTCTGAGCCCTAAACCCTAGAATGGGGCCCTGAACCCTAGCAACGGAGCCCGAAGCCCTAACCCGGAGCCTGGAACCCTAGACCCTGAGCCCTAAACCCTAGAACGGGGCCCTGAACCCTAGCAACGGAGCCCTAAGCCCTAACCCGGAGCCTGGAACCCTAGACCCTGAGCCCTAAACCTTAGAACGGGGCCCTGAACCCTAGCAACGGAGCCCTAAGCCGGAGCCTGGAACCCTAGACTCTGAGCCCTAAACCCTAGAACGGGGCCCTGAACCCTAGCAACGGAGCCCTAAGCCCTAACACGGAGCCTGGAACCCTAGACCCTGAGCCCTAAACCCTAGAACGGGGCCCTGATCCCTAGCAACGGAGCCCTAAGCCGGAGCCTGGAACCCTAGACCCTGAGCCCTAAACCTTCGAAAGGGGCCCTGAACCCTAGCAACGGAGCCCTAAGCCGGAGCCTGGAACCCTAGACCCTGAGCCCTAAACCCTAGAACGGGGCCCTGATCCCTAGCAACGGAGCCCTAAGCCGGAGCCTGGAACCCTAGACCCTGAGCCCTAAACCCTAGAATGGGGCCCTGAACCCTAGCAACGGAGCCCTAAGCCCTAACACGGAGCCTGGAACCCTAGACCCTGAGCCCTAAACCCTAGAATGGGGCCCTGAACCCTAGCAACGGAGCCCTAAGCCCTAACACGGAGCCTGGAACCCTAGACCCTGAGCCCTAAACCCTAGAATGGGGCCCTGATCCCTAGCAACGGAGCCCTAACCCGGAGCCTGGAACCCTAGACCCTGAGCCCTAAACCCTAGAACGGGGCCCTGATCCCTAGCAACGGAGCCCTAAGCCGGAGCCTGGAACCCTAGACTCTGAGCCCTAAACCCTAGAATGGGGCCCTGAACCCTAGCAACGGAGCCCTAAGCCCTAACACGGAGCCTGGAACCCTAGACCCTGAGCCCTAAACCTTAGAACGGGGCCCTGAACCCTAGCAACGGAGCCCTAAGCCGGAGCCTGGAACCCTAGACCCTGAGCCCTAAACCTTAGAACGGGGCCCTGAACCCTAGCAACGGAGCCCTAAGCCGGAGCCTGGAAACCTAGACCCTGAGCCCTAAACCCTAGAACGGGGACCTGAACCCTAGCAACGGAGCCCTAAGCCCTAACACGGAGCCTGGAACCCTAGACCCTGAGCCCTAAACCTTAGAACGGGGCCCTGAACCCTAGCAACGGAGCCCTAAGCCGGAGCCTGGAAACCTAGACCCTGAGCCCTAAACCCTAGAACGGGGCCCTGATCCCTAGCAACGGAGCCCTAAGCCGGAGCCTGGAACCCTAGACTCTGAGCCCTAAACCCTAGAATGGGGCCCTGAACCCTAGCAACGGAGCCCTAAGCCCTAACACGGAGCCTGGAACCCTAGACCCTGAGCCCTAAACCTTAGAACGGGGCCCTGAACCCTAGCAACGGAGCCCTAAGCCGGAGCCTGGAACCCTAGACTCTGAGCCCTAAACCCTAGAATGGGGCCCTGAACCCTAGCAACGGAGCCCTAAGCCCTAACACGGAGCCTGGAACCCTAGACCCTGAGCCCTAAACCTTAGAACGGGGCCCTGAACCCTAGCAACGGAGCCCTAAGCCGGAGCCTGGAACCCTAGACCCTGAGCCCTAAACCCTAGAACGGGGCCCTGATCCCTAGCAACGGAGCCCTAAGCCGGAGCCTGGAACCCTAGACCCTGAGCCCTAAACCTTAGAACGGGGCCCTGAACCCTAGCAACGGAGCCCTAAGCCGGAGCCTGGAAACCTAGACCCTGAGCCCTAAACCCTAGAACGGGGCCCTGATCCCTAGCAACGGAGCCCTAAGCCGGAGCCTGGAACCCTAGACTCTGAGCCCTAAACCCTAGAATGGGGCCCTGAACCCTAGCAACGGAGCCCTAAGCCCTAACACGGAGCCTGGAACCCTAGACCCTGAGCCCTAAACCTTAGAACGGGGCCCTGAACCCTAGCAACGGAGCCCTAACCCGGAGCCTGGAACCCTAGACCCTGAGCCCTAAACCCTAGAACGGGGCCCTGATCCCTAGCAACGGAGCCCTAAGCCGGAGCCTGGAACCCTAGACCCTGAGCCCTAAACCTTAGAACGGGGCCCTGAACCCTAGCAACGGAGCCCTAAGCCGGAGCCTGGAACCCTAGACCCTGAGCCCTAAACCCTAGAATGGGGCCCTGAACCCTAGCAACGGAGCCCTAAGCCCTAACACGGAGCCTGGAACCCTAGACCCTGAGCCCTAAACCTTAGAACGGGGCCCTGAACCCTAGCAACGGAGCCCTAAGCCGGAGCCTGGAACCCTAGACCCTGAGCCCTAAACCCTAGAATGGGGCCCTGAACCCTAGCAACGGAGCCCTAAGCCCTAACCCGGAGCCTGGAACCCTAGACCCTGAGCCCTAAACCTTAGAACGGGGCCCTGAACCCTAGCAACGGAGCCCTAAGCCGGAGCCTGGAACCCTAGACCCTGAGCCCTAAACCCTAGAACGGGGCCCTGATCCCTAGCAACGGAGCCCTAAGCCGGAGCCTGGAACCCTAGACCCTGAGCCCTAAACCTTAGAACGGGGCCCTGAACCCTAGCAACGGAGCCCTAAGCCGGAGCCTGGAACCCTAGACCCTGAGCCCTAAACCCTAGAATGGGGCCCTGAACCCTAGCAACGGAGCCCTAAGCCCTAACACGGAGCCTGGAACCCTAGACCCTGAGCCCTAAACCCTAGAACGGGGCCCTGATCCCTAGCAACGGAGCCCTAAGCCGGAGCCTGGAACCCTAGACCCTGAGCCCTAAACCTTAGAACGGGGCCCTGAACCCTAGCAACGGAGCCCTAAGCCGGAGCCTGGAACCCTAGACCCTGAGCCCTAAACCCTAGAATGGGGCCCTGAACCCTAGCAACGGAGCCCTAAGCCCTAACACGGAGCCTGGAACCCTAGACCCTGAGCCCTAAACCTTAGAACGGGGCCCTGAACCCTAGCAACGGAGCCCTAAGCCGGAGCCTGGAACCCTAGACCCTGAGCCCTAAACCCTAGAATGGGGCCCTGAACCCTAGCAACGGAGCCCTAAGCCCTAACCCGGAGCCTGGAACCCTAGACCCTGAGCCCTAAACCTTAGAACGGGGCCCTGAACCCTAGCAACGGAGCCCTAAGCCGGAGCCTGGAACCCTAGACCCTGAGCCCTAAACCCTAGAACGGGGCCCTGATCCCTAGCAACGGAGCCCTAAGCCGGAGCCTGGAACCCTAGACCCTGAGCCCTAAACCCTAGAACGGGGCCCTGAACCCTAGCAACGGAGCCCTAAGCCCTAACCCGGAGCCTGGAACCCTAGACCCTGAGCCCTAAACCTTAGAACGGGGCCCTGAACCCTAGCAACGGAGCCCTAAGCCGGAGCCTGGAACCCTAGACCCTGAGCCCTAAACCCTAGAACGGGGCCCTGATCCCTAGCAACGGAGCCCTAAGCCGGAGCCTGGAACCCTAGACCCTGAGCCCTAAACCCTAGAATGGGGCCCTGAACCCTAGCAACGGAGCCCTAAGCCCTAACACGGAGCCTGGAACCCTAGACCCTGAGCCCTAAACCTTAGAACGGGGCCCTGAACCCTAGCAACGGAGCCCTAAGCCGGAGCCTGGAACCCTAGACCCTGAGCCCTAAACCCTAGAACGGGGCCCTGATCCCTAGCAACGGAGCCCTAAGCCGGAGCCTGGAACCCTAGACCCTGAGCCCTAAACCCTAGAACGGGGACCTGAACCCTAGCAACGGAGCCCTAAGCCCTAAGCCGGAGCCTGGAACCCTAGACCCTGAGCCCTAAACCTTAGAACGGGGCCCTGAACCCTAGCAACGGAGCCCTAAGCCGGAGCCTGGAACCCTAGACCCTGAGCCCTAAACCCTAGAACGGGGCCCTGATCCCTAGCAACGGAGCCCCAACCCGGAGCCTGGAACCCTAGACCCTGAGCCCTAAACCCTAGAATGGGGCCCTGAACCCTAGCAACGGAGCCCTAAGCCCTAACACGGAGCCTGGAACCCTAGACCCTGAGCCCTAAACCTTAGAACGGGGCCCTGAACCCTAGCAACGGAGCCCTAAGCCGGAGCCTGGAACCCTAGACCCTGAGCCCTAAACCCTAGAACGGGGCCCTGAACCCTAGCAACGGAGCCCGAAGCCCTAACCCGGAGCCTGGAACCCTAGACCCTGAGCCCTAAACCTTCGAAAGGGGCCCTGAACCCTAGCAACGGAGCCCTAAGCCGGAGCCTGGAACCCTAGACCCTGAGCCCTAAACCTTAGAACGGGGCCCTGATCCCTAGCAACGGAGCCCTAAGCCGGAGCCTGGAACCCTAGACCCTGAGCCCTAAACCCTAGAACGGGGCCCTGATCCCTAGCAACGGAGCCCTAAGCCGGAGCCTGGAACCCTAGACTCTGAGCCCTAAACCCTAGAATGGGGCCCTGAACCCTAGCAACGGAGCCCTAAGCCCTAACACGGAGCCTGGAACCCTAGACCCTGAGCCCTAAACCTTAGAACGGGGCCCTGAACCCTAGCAACGGAGCCCTAAGCCGGAGCCTGGAACCCTAGACCCTGAGCCCTAAACCCTAGAACGGGGCCCTGATCCCTAGCAACGGAGCCCCAACCCGGAGCCTGGAACCCTAGACCCTGAGCCCTAAACCCTAGAATGGGGCCCTGAACCCTAGCAACGGAGCCCTAAGCCCTAACACGGAGCCTGGAACCCTAGACCCTGAGCCCTAAACCTTAGAACGGGGCCCTGAACCCTAGCAACGGAGCCCTAAGCCGGAGCCTGGAACCCTAGACCCTGAGCCCTAAACCCTAGAACGGGGCCCTGATCCCTAGCAACGGAGCCCTAACACGGAGCCTGGAACCCTAGACCCTGAGCCCTAAACCCTAGAACGGGGCCCTGATCCCTAGCAACGGAGCCCTAAGCCGGAGCCTGGAACCCTAGACCCTGAGCCCTAAACCCTAGAATGGGGCCCTGAACCCTAGCAACGGAGCCCTAAGCCCTAACACGGAGCCTGGAACCCTAGACCCTGAGCCCTAAACCTTAGAACGGGGCCCTGAACCCTAGCAACGGAGCCCTAAGCCGGAGCCTGGAACCCTAGACTCTGAGCCCTAAACCCTAGAACGGGGCCCTGAACCCTAGCAACGGAGCCCGAAGCCCTAACCCGGAGCCTGGAACCCTAGACCCTGAGCCCTAAACCTTCGAAAGGGGCCCTGAACCCTAGCAACGGAGCCCTAAGCCGGAGCCTGGAACCCTAGACCCTGAGCCCTAAACCCTAGAACGGGGCCCTGATCCCTAGCAACGGAGCCCTAAGCCGGAGCCTGGAACCCTAGACCCTGAGCCCTAAACCCTAGAATGGGGCCCTGAACCCTAGCAACGGAGCCCTAAGCCCTAACACGGAGCCTGGAACCCTAGACCCTGAGCCCTAAACCTTAGAACGGGGCCCTGAACCCTAGCAACGGAGCCCTAAGCCGGAGCCTGGAACCCTAGACCCTGAGCCCTAAACCCTAGAACGGGGCCCTGAACCCTAGCAACGGAGCCCGAAGCCCTAACCCGGAGCCTGGAACCCTAGACCCTGAGCCCTAAACCTTCGAAAGGGGCCCTGAACCCTAGCAACGGAGCCCTAAGCCGGAGCCTGGAACCCTAGACCCTGAGCCCTAAACCTTAGAACGGGGCCCTGATCCCTAGCAACGGAGCCCTAAGCCGGAGCCTGGAACCCTAGACCCTGAGCCCTAAACCCTAGAACGGGGCCCTGATCCCTAGCAACGGAGCCCTAAGCCGGAGCCTGGAACCCTAGACCCTGAGCCCTAAACCCTAGAATGGGGCCCTGAACCCTAGCAACGGAGCCCTAAGCCCTAACACGGAGCCTGGAACCCTAGACCCTGAGCCCTAAACCCTAGAATGGGGCCCTGAACCCTAGCAACGGAGCCCTAAGCCCTAACACGGAGCCTGGAACCCTAGACCCTGAGCCCTAAACCCTAGAATGGGGCCCTGATCCCTAGCAACGGAGCCCTAACCCGGAGCCTGGAACCCTAGACCCTGAGCCCTAAACCCTAGAACGGGGCCCTGATCCCTAGCAACGGAGCCCTAAGCCGGAGCCTGGAACCCTAGACTCTGAGCCCTAAACCCTAGAATGGGGCCCTGAACCCTAGCAACGGAGCCCTAAGCCCTAACACGGAGCCTGGAACCCTAGACCCTGAGCCCTAAACCTTAGAACGGGGCCCTGAACCCTAGCAACGGAGCCCTAAGCCGGAGCCTGGAACCCTAGACCCTGAGCCCTAAACCTTAGAACGGGGCCCTGAACCCTAGCAACGGAGCCCTAAGCCGGAGCCTGGAAACCTAGACCCTGAGCCCTAAACCCTAGAACGGGGCCCTGATCCCTAGCAACGGAGCCCTAAGCCGGAGCCTGGAACCCTAGACTCTGAGCCCTAAACCCTAGAATGGGGCCCTGAACCCTAGCAACGGAGCCCTAAGCCCTAACCCGGAGCCTGGAACCCTAGACCCTGAGCCCTAAACCTTAGAACGGGGCCCTGAACCCTAGCAACGGAGCCCTAAGCCGGAGCCTGGAACCCTAGACCCTGAGCCCTAAACCCTAGAATGGGGCCCTGAACCCTAGCAACGGAGCCCTAAGCCCTAACACGGAGCCTGGAACCCTAGACCCTGAGCCCTAAACCTTAGAACGGGGCCCTGAACCCTAGCAACGGAGCCCTAAGCCGGAGCCTGGAACCCTAGACCCTGAGCCCTAAACCCTAGAACGGGGACCTGAACCCTAGCAACGGAGCCCTAAGCCCTAACACGGAGCCTGGAACCCTAGACCCTGAGCCCTAAACCTTAGAACGGGGCCCTGAACCCTAGCAACGGAGCCCTAAGCCGGAGCCTGGAAACCTAGACCCTGAGCCCTAAACCCTAGAACGGGGCCCTGATCCCTAGCAACGGAGCCCTAAGCCGGAGCCTGGAACCCTAGACTCTGAGCCCTAAACCCTAGAATGGGGCCCTGAACCCTAGCAACGGAGCCCTAAGCCCTAACACGGAGCCTGGAACCCTAGACCCTGAGCCCTAAACCTTAGAACGGGGCCCTGAACCCTAGCAACGGAGCCCTAAGCCGGAGCCTGGAACCCTAGACCCTGAGCCCTAAACCCTAGAACGGGGCCCTGATCCCTAGCAACGGAGCCCTAACACGGAGCCTGGAACCCTAGACCCTGAGCCCTAAACCTTAGAACGGGGCCCTGAACCCTAGCAACGGAGCCCTAAGCCGGAGCCTGGAACCCTAGACCCTGAGCCCTAAACCCTAGAATGGGGCCCTGAACCCTAGCAACGGAGCCCGAAGCCCTAACCCGGAGCCTGGAACCCTAGACCCTGAGCCCTAAACCTTCGAAAGGGGCCCTGAACCCTAGCAACGGAGCCCTAAGCCGGAGCCTGGAACCCTAGACCCTGAGCCCTAAACCCTAGAACGGGGCCCTGATCCCTAGCAACGGAGCCCTAAGCCGGAGCCTGGAACCCTAGACTCTGAGCCCTAAACCCTAGAATGGGGCCCTGAACCCTAGCAACGGAGCCCTAAGCCCTAACACGGAGCCTGGAACCCTAGACCCTGAGCCCTAAACCTTAGAACGGGGCCCTGATCCCTAGCAACGGAGCCCTAAGCCGGAGCCTGGAACCCTAGACCCTGAGCCCTAAACCTTAGAACGGGGCCCTGAACCCTAGCAACGGAGCCCTAAGCCGGAGCCTGGAACCCTAGACCCTGAGCCCTAAACCCTAGAACGGGGCCCTGAACCCTAGCAACGGAGCCCTAAGCCGGAGCCTGGAAACCTAGACCCTGAGCCCTAAACCCTAGAACGGGGCCCTGATCCCTAGCAACGGAGCCCTAAGCCGGAGCCTGTAACCCTAGACCCTGAGCCCTAAACCCTAGAACGGGGCCCTGATCCCTAGCAACGGAGCCCTAAGCCGGAGCCTGGAACCCTAGACCCTGAGCCCTAAACCCTAGAACGGGGCCCTGAACCCTAGCAACGGAGCCCTAAGCCCTAACACGGAGCCTGGAACCCTAGACCCTGAGCCCTAAACCCTAGAACGGGGCCCTGATCCCTAGCAACGGAGCCCTAAGCCGGAGCCTGGAACCCTAGACTCTGAGCCCTAAACCCTAGAATGGGGCCCTGAACCCTAGCAACGGAGCCCTAAGCCCTAACACGGAGCCTGGAACCCTAGACCCTGAGCCCTAAACCTTAGAACGGGGCCCTGAACCCTAGCAACGGAGCCCTAAGCCGGAGCCTGGAACCCTAGACCCTGAGCCCTAAACCCTAGAACGGGGCCCTGATCCCTAGCAACGGAGCCCTAAGCCGGAGCCTGGAACCCTAGACCCTGAGCCCTAAACCCTAGAATGGGGCCCTGAACCCTAGCAACGGAGCCCTAAGCCCTAACCCAAAGCCTGGAACCCTAGACCCTGAGCCCTAAACCCTAGAATGGGGCCCTGAACCCTAGCAACGGAGCCCTAAGCCCTAACACGGAGCCTGGAACCCTAGACCCTGAGCCCTAAACCTTAGAACGGGGCCCTGAACCCTAGCAACGGAGCCCTAAGCCGGAGCCTGGAACCCTAGACCCTGAGCCCTAAACCCTAGAACGGGGCCCTGAACCCTAGCAACGGAGCCCTAAGCCGGAGCCTGGAAACCTAGACCCTGAGCCCTAAACCCTAGAATGGGGCCCTGAACCCTAGCAACGGAGCCCTAAGCCCTAACACGGAGCCTGGAACCCTAGACCCTGAGCCCTAAACCTTAGAACGGGGCCCTGAACCCTAGCAACGGAGCCCTAAGCCGGAGCCTGGAACCCTAGACCCTGAGCCCTAAACCCTAGAATGGGGCCCTGAACCCTAGCAACGGAGCCCTAAGCCCTAACACGGAGCCTGGAACCCTAGACCCTGAGCCCTAAACCTTAGAACGGGGCCCTGAACCCTAGCAACGGAGCCCTAAGCCGGAGCCTGGAACCCTAGACCCTGAGCCCTAAACCCTAGAACGGGGACCTGAACCCTAGCAACGGAGCCCTAAGCCCTAACACGGAGCCTGGAACCCTAGACCCTGAGCCCTAAACCTTAGAACGGGGCCCTGAACCCTAGCAACGGAGCCCTAAGCCGGAGCCTGGAAACCTAGACCCTGAGCCCTAAACCCTAGAACGGGGCCCTGATCCCTAGCAACGGAGCCCTAAGCCGGAGCCTGGAACCCTAGACTCTGAGCCCTAAACCCTAGAATGGGGCCCTGAACCCTAGCAACGGAGCCCTAAGCCCTAACACGGAGCCTGGAACCCTAGACCCTGAGCCCTAAACCTTAGAACGGGGCCCTGAACCCTAGCAACGGAGCCCTAAGCCGGAGCCTGGAACCCTAGACCCTGAGCCCTAAACCTTAGAACGGGGCCCTGAACCCTAGCAACGGAGCCCTAAGCCGGAGCCTGGAAACCTAGACCCTGAGCCCTAAACCCTAGAACGGGGCCCTGAACCCTAGCAACGGAGCCCTAAGCCCTAACCCAAAGCCTGGAACCCTAGACCCTGAGCCCTAAACCCTAGAATGGGGCCCTGATCCCTAGCAACGGAGCCCTAACCCGGAGCCTGGAACCCTAGACCCTGAGCCCTAAACCCTAGAATGGGGCCCTGATCCCTAGCAACGGAGCCCTAACACGGAGCCTGGAACCCTAGACCCTGAGCCCTAAACCTTAGAACGGGGCCCTGAACCCTAGCAACGGAGCCCTAAGCCGGAGCCTGGAAACCTAGACCCTGAGCCCTAAACCCTAGAACGGGGCCCTGATCCCTAGCAACGGAGCCCTAAGCCGGAGCCTGGAACCCTAGACTCTGAGCCCTAAACCCTAGAATGGGGCCCTGAACCCTAGCAACGGAGCCCTAAGCCCTAACCCAAAGCCTGGAACCCTAGACCCTGAGCCCTAAACCCTAGAATGGGGCCCTGAACCCTAGCAACGGAGCCCTAAGCCCTAACACGGAGCCTGGAACCCTAGACCCTGAGCCCTAAACCTTAGAACGGGGCCCTGAACCCTAGCAACGGAGCCCTAAGCCGGAGCCTGGAACCCTAGACCCTGAGCCCTAAACCCTAGAACGGGGCCCTGATCCCTAGCAACGGAGCCCTAAGCCGGAGCCTGGAACCCTAGACCCTGAGCCCTAAACCCTAGAATGGGGCCCTGAACCCTAGCAACGGAGCCCTAAGCCCTAACCCGGAGCCTGGAACCCTAGACCCTGAGCCCTAAACCTTAGAACGGGGCCCTGAACCCTAGCAACGGAGCCCTAAGCCGGAGCCTGGAACCCTAGACCCTGAGCCCTAAACCCTAGAACGGGGCCCTGAACCCTAGCAACGGAGCCCGAAGCCCTAACCCGGAGCCTGGAACCCTAGACCCTGAGCCCTAAACCTTCGAAAGGGGCCCTGAACCCTAGCAACGGAGCCCTAAGCCGGAGCCTGGAACCCTAGACCCTGAGCCCTAAACCCTAGAACGGGGCCCTGATCCCTAGCAACGGAGCCCTAAGCCGGAGCCTGGAACCCTAGACCCTGAGCCCTAAACCCTAGAATGGGGCCCTGAACCCTAGCAACGGAGCCCTAAGCCCTAACACGGAGCCTGGAACCCTAGACCCTGAGCCCTAAACCCTAGAACGGGGCCCTGATCCCTAGCAACGGAGCCCTAAGCCGGAGCCTGGAACCCTAGACTCTGAGCCCTAAACCCTAGAATGGGGCCCTGAACCCTAGCAACGGAGCCCTAAGCCCTAACACGGAGCCTGGAACCCTAGACCCTGAGCCCTAAACCTTAGAACGGGGCCCTGAACCCTAGCAACGGAGCCCTAAGCCGGAGCCTGGAACCCTAGACCCTGAGCCCTAAACCTTAGAACGGGGCCCTGAACCCTAGCAACGGAGCCCTAAGCCGGAGCCTGGAAACCTAGACCCTGAGCCCTAAACCCTAGAACGGGGCCCTGATCCCTAGCAACGGAGCCCTAAGCCGGAGCCTGGAACCCTAGACTCTGAGCCCTAAACCCTAGAATGGGGCCCTGAACCCTAGCAACGGAGCCCTAAGCCCTAACCCGGAGCCTGGAACCCTAGACCCTGAGCCCTAAACCTTAGAACGGGGCCCTGAACCCTAGCAACGGAGCCCTAAGCCGGAGCCTGGAACCCTAGACCCTGAGCCCTAAACCCTAGAATGGGGCCCTGAACCCTAGCAACGGAGCCCTAAGCCCTAACACGGAGCCTGGAACCCTAGACCCTGAGCCCTAAACCTTAGAACGGGGCCCTGAACCCTAGCAACGGAGCCCTAAGCCGGAGCCTGGAACCCTAGACCCTGAGCCCTAAACCCTAGAACGGGGACCTGAACCCTAGCAACGGAGCCCTAAGCCCTAACACGGAGCCTGGAACCCTAGACCCTGAGCCCTAAACCTTAGAACGGGGCCCTGAACCCTAGCAACGGAGCCCTAAGCCGGAGCCTGGAAACCTAGACCCTGAGCCCTAAACCCTAGAACGGGGCCCTGATCCCTAGCAACGGAGCCCTAAGCCGGAGCCTGGAACCCTAGACTCTGAGCCCTAAACCCTAGAATGGGGCCCTGAACCCTAGCAACGGAGCCCTAAGCCCTAACACGGAGCCTGGAACCCTAGACCCTGAGCCCTAAACCTTAGAACGGGGCCCTGAACCCTAGCAACGGAGCCCTAAGCCGGAGCCTGGAACCCTAGACCCTGAGCCCTAAACCCTAGAACGGGGCCCTGATCCCTAGCAACGGAGCCCTAACACGGAGCCTGGAACCCTAGACCCTGAGCCCTAAACCTTAGAACGGGGCCCTGAACCCTAGCAACGGAGCCCTAAGCCGGAGCCTGGAACCCTAGACCCTGAGCCCTAAACCTTAGAACGGGGCCCTGAACCCTAGCAACGGAGCCCTAAGCCGGAGCCTGGAACCCTAGACCCTGAGCCCTAAACCCTAGAACGGGGCCCTGATCCCTAGCAACGGAGCCCCAACCCGGAGCCTGGAACCCTAGACCCTGAGCCCTAAACCCTAGAATGGGGCCCTGAACCCTAGCAACGGAGCCCTAAGCCCTAACCCGGAGCCTGGAACCCTAGACCCTGAGCCCTAAACCTTAGAACGGGGCCCTGAACCCTAGCAACGGAGCCCTAAGCCGGAGCCTGGAACCCTAGACCCTGAGCCCTAAACCTTAGAACGGGGCCCTGAACCCTAGCAACGGAGCCCTAAGCCGGAGCCTGGAAACCTAGACCCTGAGCCCTAAACCCTAGAACGGGGCCCTGATCCCTAGCAACGGAGCCCTAAGCCGGAGCCTGGAACCCTAGACCCTGAGCCCTAAACCTTAGAACGGGGCCCTGAACCCTAGCAACGGAGCCCTAAGCCGGAGCCTGGAACCCTAGACCCTGAGCCCTAAACCCTAGAACGGGGCCCTGATCCCTAGCAACGGAGCCCTAAGCCGGAGCCTGGAACCCTAGACCCTGAGCCCTAAACCCTAGAATGGGGCCCTGAACCCTAGCAACGGAGCCCTAAGCCCTAACACGGAGCCTGGAACCCTAGACCCTGAGCCCTAAACCCTAGAACGGGGCCCTGATCCCTAGCAACGGAGCCCTAAGCCGGAGCCTGGAACCCTAGACTCTGAGCCCTAAACCCTAGAATGGGGCCCTGAACCCTAGCAACGGAGCCCTAAGCCCTAACACGGAGCCTGGAACCCTAGACCCTGAGCCCTAAACCTTAGAACGGGGCCCTGAACCCTAGCAACGGAGCCCTAAGCCGGAGCCTGGAACCCTAGACCCTGAGCCCTAAACCCTAGAACGGGGCCCTGATCCCTAGCAAC